>NW_024735052.1:0-12966 GCF_018991925.1 Homarus americanus
TCAGGAGAACAAGACACAGGAGGGAGGGTGCAGGCCCAGCAGGAGGAGAACAAGACACAAGAGGGAGGGGTAGGTCCAGTACCGAGAACAAGACACAGGAGGGGAGGGTGTAGGTCCAGCATCAGGGTGAACAAGACACAGGAGGGAGGGTGTAGGTCCAGCATCAGGGAGGGTGTAGGTCCAGCATCAGGGAGAACAAGACACAGGAGGGAGGGTGTAGGTCCAGCATCAGGGTGAACAAGACACAGGAGGGAGGGTGTAGGTTCAGCATCAGGGTGAACAAGACACAGGAGGGAGGGTGTAGGTCCAGCATCAGGGAGAACAAGACACAGGAGGGAGGGTGTAGGTCCAGCATCAGGGTGAACAAGACAGAGGAGGGAGGGTGTAGGTCCAGCATCAGGGAGAACAAGACACAGGAGGGAGGGTGTAGGTCCAGCATCAGGGTGAACAAGACACAGGAGGGAGGGTGTAGGTCCAGCATCAGGGAGAACAAGACACAGGAGGGAGGGTGTAGGTCCAGCATCAGGGTGAACAAGACGACACAGGAGGGAGGGTGTAGGTCCAGCATGAGGGTGAACAAGACACAGGAGGGAGGGTGTAGGTCCAGCATGAGGGTGAACAAGACACAGGAGGGAGGGTGTAGGTCCAGCATGAGGGTGAACAAGACACAGGAGGGAGGGTGTAGGTCCAGCATCAGGGAGAACAAGACACAGGAGGGAGGGTGTAGGTCCAGCATCAGGTTGAACAAGACGACACAGGAGGGAGGGTGTAGGTCCAGCATCAGGGAGAACAAGACACAGGAGGGAGGGTGTAGGTCCAGCATCAGGGTGAACAAGACGACACAGGAGGGAGGGTGTAAGTCCAGCATCAGGGAGAACAAGACACAGGAGGGAGGGTGTAGGTCCAGCATCAGGGTGAACAAGACCACACAAGAGGGAGGGTGTAGGTCCAGCATTAGGGAGAACAAGACACAGGAGGGAGGGTGTAGGTCCAGCATCAGGGAGAACAAGACACAGGAGGGAGGGTGTAGGTCCAGCATCAGGGAGAACAAGACAGGAGGAGGGTAGGTCCAGCATCAGGGTGAACAAGACAACACAGGAGGGAGTGGTGTAGGTCCAGCATCAGGGAGAACAAGACACAGAAGGGTGGGTGTAGGTTCAGCATCAGGCTGAACAAGACAACACAGGAGGGAGGGTGTAGGTCTAGCACAAGGATGAACTGGACCACACAAGAGGGAGGGTGTAGGTCCAGCATCACCGTGAGCAAGACCACACAGGAGAAAGTGTGTAGGTCCAGCATCAGGATGAACAAGACCACACAGGAGGGAGGGTGTACGTCCAGCATCAAGGTGAACAAGACAACATTGGACAGAGGGAGGGTGTAGGTCCAGTTGTCCAGCATCAGGGTGAACAAGACACACAGGAGGGAGGGTGTAGGTCCAGCATCAAGACACAGGAGGGAGGGGTAGGTCCAGCATCAGGGTGAACAAGACACACAGGAGGGAGGGTGTAGGTTCAGCAGGAGGGAGAACAAGACCACACAGGAGGGAGGGTGTAGGTCCAGCATCAGGGTGAACAAGACGACACAGGAGGGAGGGTGTAGGTCCAGCATCAGGGAGAACAAGACCACACAGGAGGGAGGGTGTAGGTCCAGCATCAGGGTGAACAAGACGACACAGGAGGGAGGGTGTAGGTCCAGCAGGAGGGTGAGACCACACAGGAGGGAGGGTGTAGGTCCAGCATCAGGGTGAACAAGACCACACAGGAGGGAGGGCGTAGGTCCAGCATCAGGGTGAACAAGACCACACAGGAGGGAGGGTGTAGGTCCAGCATCAGGGAGAACAAGACCACACAGGAGGGAGGGTGTGTAGGTCCAGCATCAGGGTGAACAAGACGACACAGGAGGGAGGGTGTAGGTCCAGCATCAGGGTGAACAAGACCACACAGGAGGGAGGTGTAGGTCCAGCATCAGGGTGAACAAGACCACAGGAGGGAGGGTGTAGGTGTAGGTCCAGCATCAGGGTGAACAAGACCACAGGAGGGAGGGAGGGTGTAGGTCCAGCATCAGGGTGAACAAGACACACAGGAGGGAGGGTGTAGGTCCAGCATCAGGGTGAACAAGACCACACAGGAGGGAGGGTGTAGGTCCAGCATCAGGGTGAACAAGACACAGGAGGGAGGGTGTAGGTCCAGCATCAGGGTGAACAAGACACAGGAGGGAGGGTGAGGAGGGAGGGTGTAGGTCCAGCATCAGGGTGAACAAGACACAGGAGGGAGGGTGTAGGTCCAGCATCAGGGTGAACAAGACGACACAGGAGGGAGGGTGTAGGTCCAGCATCAGGGTGAACAAGACCACACAGGAGGGAGGGTGTAGGTCCAGCATCAGGGTGAACAAGACACAGGAGGGAGGGTGTAGGTCCAGCATCAGGGTGAACAAGATGTCATGATTGTTTGTCAGACCAAAGCTTACAGCCTGGAATTATGTCACATGTAACAGCAAGCACTACAGACCTCGTGGCACCACCACATCCCGGGTTGACACACCTCAGGTCGACCCTAGGGACTTGACCTCGTCCGCTAATGACGTGAGTTAGCCGGGTGACCTACAAACCGCACCTAACCAAGACACCTGGGCAGGACGGCACCTGCACACAGCCGCCCAGACCTGACACTAGGGAACCAGAATTCTCACCACCACTCGATCAGCTCTACCCGGCGTCATGACCTGAGTAATTCAAGGACCCGCTAATTAGCCAGCACTCCTGTTGACCCGACAACCCGGTCAAGACACACCCAGTTCAGTAGGAGAGGTCACCCCCCGGCTCGACCAATATATAGGGGCTGGAGCTCCTCTCACGCAGAGAGAGTGTCTGTAACCAGGAAGGGCCAGCTACCAGGTCCCCGAGTCCCGCTCGAGAGAAGACCGCCATTAAGTGTGACGAAGTCTCAGCCCGGGTCCATCGACAAAGTTCTGTCAACTCCACGTGTAACAGTAAGTGCTGGCTGTGTAGACTGTAGAAGTGCAGTGATCCCGAACCTCCCCAACGATCGACTTAGTGAAGTGCCCATTCTAGCTGTGAGGTTAGGTTATACGAGAATACCATAGTCTATCATAAATTGTGTACGAACCCCCCCTATTAATCCCCCCTATTGAACTAGTAAAATAAAGCTGTAACACGCATTGGTGTTTTATATACTACACTTGTACTGTGCCTGTGTTAATATACAGTGTTGACATCACACCCACGAGACACGCTACCATTTCCTCTCGCTATAATACTCTACTACTATAAACTCCTAACTTACCTCTTCACGTGAGATTTTGTCTCATTACAATGGTGGCAGCGCACTTAACGTAAGAACTCACGCCTATTCCCCTTAGTGTTCAGTACAGTGATTGTTAGAACCTTTTAAAGTAAACTCGTAACTATCTTGACGAAGTAGGCAGTACAAGGGTGGTAACATTTGTAATATAATTCCTGTCCCTCAGTGTGGTACAAGTGGTGACAGTATCCACTCCCCCCTCCCCAGTTCACATATTGTTGGGTAACGGGGAACAATGGTCGAGAACTCAACCAGGGCAAGTGTCAGTAAAACCCCCTCCTCGTCCCACCCACAGACGTCATCGTCAACATTGACAATTTCGACTTCCACGATCAGTACTTCCCAGCCCTCCTCGCAAGCTAATATGACTTCTGTTAACATTACACCGACAACTTCCGTTCTATTCCCGTTCCCTGAACAATCCACTAGTACCTACTCTCCCCCCCTACCCCTTAACCACCCGGCACCCTCTCTCGCCGCTCCCCCCCCCACGCTCACGTACACCTTAGCACCTCCCAACTCCTACAGCATGCCAGACCCCTTCCTGACGTCTGTCTCAGCGAGTAGTGCGGCACAAGTAATCAGTCAGATACCCATGTTTGAGGGCGATGGCCGTGACCCTGCGACATCAGCCGATAGGCTGGAACAGTGGTTAGGACACATTGAAAGTGCGTTCCCGGATACCCTTCAGGAATACGAGGAATGCCGCCTTAGGACGGCACGTATGCGATTGGGCGGTGACGCGAAAGGCGTGTTAGAATTTAAGCCGACAATACAGAATGCTACCACGTGGGACACGTTCGCGAACGGATTACGGGAAGTTTACAGCCAGGGTGACTCATTACAAGATCACACGACACGTTTAGCTAATATCAAGCTAGAGGAGTGTTCATCACTAAATGTTTACCTATCATGCATAGGGAGTGCTGTGAAGATGGCGAGAGTGAATCACCCACAATTCTTCCCACCTGAGCTAGTACTCTCTTACTTTCTGTCGGGCTTACCCGGCGAGATGCGTACGTACATGGAGGCAAGCGGGATAACTACGATCGAGAACGCAATTAAAGCAGTGCAGAGGTATATACAGCTCAGGAAACCCACCCCCCCCTCCCGTTTTGTGTCGACAATTCACGCCGCACCTCCCACCTTTACACGTAACACCCCTTCTGTCTGGGAGGATGAATTCTTGAGACTGATGGTGGAGAATCTCAGCCGGGACGAAAGGAAGCGACAGGAACAGTCATCGTTCCACGGGGAAGGGCGGGAGCAACCAGGGTTAGATACAGTAGGTATAAACACGTTGGGTAATGCACCACGGGGCGGCCGGCCGTCCGGGGCAGGGACCCGCGGGGCGCGGGCTGGGATTGACCCCCGCCCCCGGGCAGTCACAAGTGCGCGCCCGGGGCCCGCCCATGCGGGATAGCTGGTATAGAGCTCCGAAGCCTTTTCGCTGCTCCTCCTGTGGGGCATGGTCCCACGCGGTGCACGGATGTCCCTTTCAATGTGAGGGAAACCAGTGCGATGGGTGTGGCGACCAGGGACATACCCGCAGAGAGTGTCCATACACCGGAATGCGTTGTTACGCATGTGCCGAGTGGGGACACATTCGCAGGTTATGTCCCTACTACTAAAGACAAGGGCGAGGCGTTGATGGTGACTAGGGAAGACAGGCCAATTATTAAGTTGAAAATGGGAGGGAAACGGGTTGAAGCTTTCATTGACACAGGCTCTTCGGTGTCCTTGGTGAAACAGAACGTGGCCTCCAAGATGAGCCTAGGGGGAAAGCATAAAGTTCCTGAGTTACGTGGCGTCACGGGGAACCGCCTCTCAACATTGGATTCCAGAGATATAACTGTAGACTTAGGAGATAAGATAGTTGTTCACGCGCTGGTTGTGGTAAGCGGTGATCTTTTCCCAGGGGATGTTCTTATTGGGTCAGATTTCTTGTGTAGGTTTAAGTATGGAATCCAGTTTGATGGGAGCCGGTATACCGTGACACTAGATGGTAGAGATTATGCAGGTACTCCTATTAGGAATAGGTCCGGTCTGCCCGTCCACCTCGTTAAGCCTAAACGCCCCCAGCCCCCCGCACCCCAAGCCCCCCAGCTACACCCGACGCGCGCCACTGTCATCCCCCCCCACTCTAGTGTTGTTCTGCCCGTTCGATGGTCAAGGTCGTTCGACAGCTCCACGGAGGATCAGGAGTATGTATTTGTTGAAACCCCTCATAAAATGTCCCCATACATGCAGTCGGGGCTCATTAACACTCAGCAGCCTAGCGTCCCAGTCATAAACCCCACCCCCAGGGAATTTAAACTTACTCCTGGTCATTCAGTGGGAACAGTCTGTGCGGTCGATGAAGTAGAGGATCTGGAGCATTTCGATTCTACGAGGTATAACATTAGGAGTGACACAGAATTCGTATAGTCACAGCAAATGTTCGCCGCTGCAATAGAATCCCTTGACATAGATCACCTACCCACCCTTATTAGAGAACGTCTACGCTCTATAATAAAGCAGCATGAAGATCTATTTGTAACTTCAGATCAGGACCTCGGCCTGATGTCAGCTTCACACAAAATTAATACAGGCTCCGCTCCCCCCACCAGAGTACGGCAGTGGAGGCTTCCTGAGGCGGCTAAAACTCAAATTAGGGACTTATGTCGCCAAATGGAGGAACGTGGTGTCATCTCCCCTTGTACTAGCCCCTATTGCTCCCCGGTAGTATTAGTCAGAAAAAAGGACGGGTCAACTAGATTCTGTGTAGACTATAGGGAACTTAATAAGGACACCATTGCTGATAGCTATCCCCTGCCCAGAATTGACGAGACACTGGACCAATTGAACGGAGCTTCTATATTCACAGTTCTAGACTGTAAGGATGCGTACTGGAGTATACCTGTCGACCCGGCTGACCGCCCCAAAACTGCTTTCGCGGACGGCAGCCGTCTATTTTGTTTCAACAGGTTACCTTTCGGGTTAAAGGGAGCACCGGCCACGTTCATGAGGGCTGTGAACCACAGTCTCACACCCGTGCTTGGGCGGAACGCTATGGCTTACCTGGACGATGTTATCGTCTATAGTAAAAACATGGATTCGCACATGCGGGATGTAGATGAGGTTCTCTCGGTCATGAAAGCGGCCGGACTGAAAGTGTCCCTTAGGAAATGCGCGTTCGCGCGCCAGGAAGTTAAATTCCTGGGATTCATCGTAGGTCATGGCGGCGTTAGACCCGACCCGGTGAAAGTGAAAGCGATAGCAGAGATGCCACCTCCCACCACAGCCAGGGGTGTGAAACAGTTCCTCGGCACCGCCAATTTTTTCAGACGTCACATCCCTCACTTTTCAGAGGCGGCCCTCCCCCTTACGAAACTTACAAAGAAGTCGGTTCAGTTCCGGTGGTCGGGGGAGGCAGATAAAGCTTTTAACCATCTTAAGGACTTATTGAAGTCGGCAACAATGTTAGCACTGCCGGACTTCACGCAGCCGTTTTACGTGCACACTGACGCTTCCGACGAAGCACTGGGAGCCTGTCTCATGCAAGGTGGTGAAGATAACCCCATCCCTATTGCTTATTTTTCCCAGAAATTGAGCGGAGCTGCCCTCCGCTACTCCACAACTGAGAAAGAAGCCTTGGCTATTGTCAAGGCCGTAACTTCCTTTGATGCTTACCTATTTGGTAGACACTTTTATGTAATCACTGATCACCGTCCTTTAATAGATATCTTCCAAGGTAAAACTCCTAATGCACGGGTAGCACGCTGGGCAGTCTTTCTAAATGCGTATAACTTCTCCATTTTGCATAAGCCAGGCAAGAACCACGTAGTACCAGACGCACTGAGCCGTAATGTATTACCTATAAATAATGTCGGGAATCCTAGCAGCATGACTCAGCCCATTTTTGGGGACCTATCACCTAACGAGGTGCGCCGACACCAACTCGAAGACCCACAGTGGGGTCCGGTCATTGAGTTCCTTGAAGGGGGTCCGCTCCCCAAGAAGGTCAACAAAGCCTCACTTTGTGATTTCAGTCTTTTAAGCGGAGTCCTGTATCTTGTTACTATGAAACAGGATGATGAACAGCCCACAGAACTCGTAGTCATCCCCGCATCCTTGGAAAACTCGGCCCTAGAAGTAGCTCACTCTTCCCAATTCGCAGCCCACCCGGGTGAATGTCGCACATATGCACGTGCACGCTCTATGTTTTTCATGCCCAATCTAGCGCGAAAGGTTGGGGCATTTGTCAAAGGATGTCTGCCGTGTCAGTTAAGGAAGGGTACCCCAAAGAGACAGGGAGAGCTGCAGGAGTTTCCACCAGCCTCTCAGCCCTTGGAACGGGTATCGATCGATCTAACTGACATGTCAATACGTTCACACCGGGGAAACAGATACGTTGTTTCCATCGTCGATCACTATTCACGTTTTGCAACCTATATACCCATCCCCGATAAACGCGCAGAGACAGTTTGTGAAGCCCTGTTACAATACGTTGGTACTCATGGATGCCCCCGGGTCATTGTAAGTGATCAAGGGACAGAGTTCACCTCGGGCATCTTTCAGAAGGCGTGCGACTTGCTGCGGGCTAAGTCAAATCTAACCACTAGTTACCACCCACAGGCTAATGCCATGGTTGAGCGTTCCCACCGCACGTTGAAAGATCACTTGTCGTTTTTGGTTAATAATCAGTACGGCGGTTGGGACGATCAGCTACCTCTTGCACAACTGGCCATGAACACCGCAATTAATACCACCCTGCATAACACTCCTTACTTCCTTCACTTTGGTAGGGATCCAAACCTTCCTGCTGGTGTAATCAACCCCCCACCCCTATCCTATGGCGAGGACTACCCTTCTGTCTTGCAAAACAGGTTACAAACGGTCTTTACTCGGGTGCAGGAACTAAACAAGAAAGGTCACTTACACAACGCCACCTACTATAACCTCAGGGTCACCCCCTCCAATATCACTGTAGGTACCCTGGTCTTCCTAACTAACGAATCATCCTCCCCCGATATCCCCTCTAAGTTGCAACAGAGATGGAAGGGCCCATATAGAGTAACCGCCCAACCCAGCAAAGTAAACTTCACTATTTCCCCGCTTTGCCAGGGGGGACGTAAGGAAACTGTGCATGTGAATAGATTGAAGCTGGCAACTGTCGACGATGACGTCTTGAACAAATCAGGCCTCACCAACCAGCCCCCTCTAGGGGTAACATTCCCTTCCCAACACCCTATCCCTCCACCAGCAGCTGACCACCCCCCTCAGAACAATCAGGTACCTCACACCCCAAGTAATAATCAGAGAACTCCCCAAGCTACTGCCCCACTTGTACCAGTAAGACCTGATCAGATTAGGGCTCATAGATATAACACCAGGTCACAGAACATAGATTAAAGTAACGAGTCTAGGGGCACTTCTAATCGTTGATTCTCCACCCCGGGATCTTGTCTTTCTACTAAGCTACAGAGTCAGCACTGCCCTTGCTCTTCACGGGCCTGGGCGAGGTCTCCCTGACTCCACACAAAAGTCGGAGATGACACCACCACAGCTGCAGCCGACCCCCTACCAGATGAGCTGAGACCAACGCATCCTGACTCATAATGGATGCCCGACACGAGCGGGACACGCAGCGGGCAACCCCGCGGCGAATGGGTGACGCCTTCACGTCGACACTGCAAGCCCCAAGCTCCAGAAACGGGCTTGCATAATGCTGGCCCTCGATCTGGGTGAAGACACTGGGCTGTGTCTCGTCGCTCGCCTGCTGAACGACGAGACACGCACCGAGGCTACGGTCTCACAGCCCACAATACTGACAGACAACATCTATGGGTACCATCAGCCTGAGTAAGCTACGCCATGCAGGACCAGCGCAGCTCCCAGCTCCAGGCAGGGAATCAGGTCGTCCCCTTGGAACCCAGGAGAAAATCCCGAAAACCCGACCTGCAACTTCAGGAGCAGCAAGCAACAGGCAACAAACAACTAGAGGTCCCAGTGGCGCTGCAGACGACAGCTCCCTACGTTTCAGGACCTGTCAACTGGTCCCACGCACTTCCACTCCGGGAATGGATCCACCAGGTACCAGACAAGTAATGGCTGACCTTGGCCCACCGGGGATCTGCCTCGCCGGTGTTTACCACACCATCGGGGACGAAACAGAAGTGACCTGACTACAAGTAGAGGAAGAAACAAGCAAACCCTGGGGGGCCCACCCAGGGAGGGATTCACCACTGTGAGGGTGTGGGACAGGACGGTCAGGGGTCTCGCCGACACTCACGTACGGAGGGCGAACTCTTGTCCGTGGACCCTGCCCTACACGCCATCCAAAGCGATGACACCCCTAGCAGTGGACCGGCTTTGATCCCGGCCGGGAAGGGCGGAAACTCAGATGGAACTAGAAAAATCCATCTGGAGCACGACGGAAAATGAGACTCTACAGAGGAAACTCAGATGGGACTAGAAAAATCCATCTGGAATGCGTCAGGAACTGCCGCTCCACACAGAAGTTCAAGTGGAGGAAGTGAGGCACGCGACGCACCGCGGCAGACCCCAGGACGGGACAGGAAACGCCAACCACCATATCTACTGCGTCGTCCACCCTGATGCTGGACACCGATTGGTGGAGGTGGTGACGGACCACCCGCCACCCGGGATCTCGACGAATGCTGACGAGTTTTTGTTTTTGCCATTGTATCTTGTAATAATTTCTGCTGCCTTTTTAGTATGTACAAATATTTCTTTTTGTTCACAAGTTGTATTTTGCCCCAACCTTCCCCCCCCCCTTTTTTTTAAGCGGCCATGTATCTTATTATTATATATGTTGTATGTGCTGCCCTGCGCAAGAGTTTAACAGTTGAAGCAACAAGTATGTAAATCTATTCCAGGCTTGAAGATACTAACGCTAGGGAACCTAAGCAGAAATATGCCAGGGCAAGCAACACCATTGCATAACCTTTCAAACCTCCGACTGTGTACCCTCATTTAACTTCCTAAAGTGACGCTCTCCGACAAGCACCTGCCTAGGCGCTCTCTTTCCCCTTCATATCTACATCCATCTTTCCTTTTCCGTATATTTAGCTAGCCGCTTAAATTTTTTAAATATTATCAGACTATGGTAGGATGTGAGGTGTATACTTTGCATCTCAGTAGCTATTTTCGCAGGATGTGCACTCGCTTTGTCACCCACTGTAAACATCCACTGTCTGGCATAGAAGCTTTGATCTTGGCGGGAGGTATAGTGAGCTTTGTCAGATCAAACTAGCGCCAGTAGAAAAACATACACCTATGAGATTGTTGTTTGTGAATGTGAGACTATGTTATCGCCCCAGGGATTATCTCTGCTACCACACGTGATGTTGATGTCTATATGTGACATCAGTCTCTGTGGTGAAACTTTGGTCTTGGCGGGAGGTGTAGTGATTGTTTGTCAGACCAAAGCTTACAGCCTGGAATTATGTCACATGTAACAGCAAGCACTACAGACCTCGTGGCACCACCACATCCCGGGTTGACACACCTCAGGTCGACCCTAGGGACTTGACCTCGTCCGCTAATGACTTGAGTTAGCCGGGTGACCTACAAACCGCACCTAACCAAGACACCTGGGCAGGACGGCACCTGCACACAGCCGCCCAGACCTGACACTAGGGAACCAGAATTCTCACCACCACTCGATCAGCTCTACCCGGCGTCATGACCTGAGTAATTCAAGGACCCGCTAATTAGCCAGCACTCCTGTTGACCCGACAACCCGGTCAAGACACACCCAGTTCAGTAGGAGAGGTCACCCCCCGGCTCGACCAATATATAGGGGCTGGAGCTCCTCTCACGCAGAGAGAGTGTCTGTAACCAGGAAGGGCCAGCTACCAGGTCCCCGAGTCCCGCTCGAGAGAAGACCGCCATTAAGTGTGACGAAGTCTCAGCCCGGGGCCATCGACAAAGTTCTGTCAACTCCACGTGTAACAGTAAGTGCTGGCTGTGTAGACTGTAGAAGTGCAGTGATCCCGAACCTCCCCAACGATCGACTTAGTGAAGTGCCCATTCTAGCTGTGAGGTTAGGTTATACGAGAATACCATAGTCTATCATAAATTGTGTACGAACCCCCCCTATTAATCCCCCCTATTGAACTAGTAAAATAAAGCTGTAACACGCATTGGTGTTTTATATACTACACTTGTACTGTGCCTGTGTTAATATACAGTGTTGACATCACACCCACGAGACATGCTACCATTTCCTCTCGCTATAATACTCTACTACTATAAACTCCTAACTTACCTCTTCGCGTGAGATTTTGTCTCATTACAAAGACGACACAGGAGGGAGGGTGTAGGTCCAGCATCAGGATGAACAAGACACAGGAGGGAGGGTGTAGGTCCAGCATCAGGGACAACAAGACACAGGAGGGAGGGTGTAGGTCCAGCATCAGGGTGAACAAGACACAGGAGGGAGGTGTGGGTCAGCATCAGGGGTGAACAAGACACGACACAGGAGGAGGTGTGGGTCCAGCATCAGGGGTGAACAAGACAGGAGGGAGGGTGTAGGTCAGCATCAGGGAGGAGCAAGACACAGGAGGGAGGGTGTAGGTCCAGCATCAGGGTGAACAAGACCACACAGGAGGGAGGGTGTAGGTCCAGCATCAGGGAGAACAAGACACAGGAGGGAGGGTGTAGGTCCAGCATCAGGATGAACAAGACCACACAGGAGGGAGGGTGTAGGTCCAGCATCAGGGTGAACAAGACACAGGAGGGAGGGTGTAGGTCCAGCATCAGGGTGAAAAAGACCCAGGAGGGAGGGTGTAGGTCCAGCATCAGGGTGAACAAGACGACACCGGAGGGAGGGTGTAGGTCCAGCATCAGGATGAACAAGACACAGGAGGGAGGGTTTAGGTCCAGCATCAGGGTGAACAAGACACAGGAGGGAGGGTGTAGGTCCAGCATCAGGGTGAACAAGACGACACAGGAGGGAGGGTCTAGGTCCAACATCAGGGTGAACAAGACCACACAGGAGGGAGGGTGTAGGTCCAGCATCAGGGTGAACAAGACGACACAGGAGGGAGGGTGTAGGTCCAGCATCAGGGTGAACAAGACCACACAGGAGGGAGGGTGTAAGTCCAGCAGGAGGGAGAACAAGACCACACAGGAGGGAGGGCGTAGGTCCAGCATCAGGGTGAACAAGGCGACACAGGACGGAGGGTGTAGGTCCAGCATCAGGGTGAACAAGACACAGGAGGGAGGGTGTAGGTCCAGCAGGAGGGAGAACAAGACCACACAGGAGGGAGGGTGTAGGTCCAGCATCAGGGTGAACAAGACGACACAGGAGGGAGGGTGTAGGTCCAGCATCAGGGAGAACAAGACGACACAGGAGGGAGGGTGTAGGTCCAGCATCAGGGTGAACAAGACCACACAGGAGGGAGGGTGTAGGTCCAGCATCAGGGTGAACAAGACGACACAGGAGGGAGGGTGTAGGTCCAGCATCAGGGTGAACAAGACCACACAGGAGAGAGGGTGTAGGTCCAGCATGAGGGAGAACAAGACCACACAGGAGGGAGGGTGTAGGTCCAGCATCAGGGAGAACAAGACGACACAGGAGGGAGGGTGTAGGTCCAGCATCAGGGTGAACAAGACGACACAGGAGGGAGGGTGT
>NW_024735053.1:0-6898 GCF_018991925.1 Homarus americanus
GAAGATAACGTAAAAAGTTTGATAGATACATACAAAATTATACAAAGTGTTAGATAAATACACAGAACATATATAAATATTAACAAATTTACAATATATTTACTGAAACACATACATCTCCCTCGTCCAAATTGCCCGGTCAATAAATCCGAATATGAACTTTGATAAGCATGAAATTAAATCACTATTACCAATAAAAGAGACCAAGAGATAGTGGAGTTAAACCCACCCGTCTGTAAATTCATTGTCTAATTTACATACAGCCACAGAACCGATAATTTGGCTTTAGTAGTTCAGAAAAGATTTACTCCTATTTACGCTTCAGCTGGAGATAAGTATTGGTAGTAGATGGTAAGAAAGGCCAAATAATAGTGTAGTTAAGTAGATACATGAATGTTAAGACAGGCGATAAAAGCTTTTGTGTGTACGATTTCATGTTGGTTTACCTATGATCACGGTAAGACCTATTTACTCCTGGTTAAAGACGCCCCATTATTAAGGTTTCACCCTCCACCCATCTCTCCAATTCTGTCTGTGTTACCTTTCTTAATCGTTTCTCTCTCTCTCTCTCTCTCTCTCTCTCAATCTCTATCTCTCGATTTCTCTCTCTGTCCTTGTCTCTCTCTCTCTCTTTTTGTCTCTCTCTCTTTTTGTTTCTCTCTCTTCTTGTCTCTCTCTCTCTCTCTCTCTCTCTCTCTCTCTCTCTCTCTCTCTCTCTGCATAACTCTTACTGTTTTATTTACTATTAACTTTACATCGACTTTTTTTCTTTCTTTCCTCATATTTTTCCTCCTCTCAACCACCTTTTTCTTCCCTTACCTATAACTCAACGTCTATAATAATTTCTGTATAATATATTCCAACCCTCCGTCGACTCATTATAGAACCCTGATATATGCAGTCTTAAATATGGTTTGTTTTCATTCTTTTTTTAGAAATTAATCGGCGTCTTATCTCTCCTTTGGAAAGCTATAATCTGCTATAATTTCTACTGTCAGGTACTCATATTCTTTAACTTTTAAAATCTTTCTCAGTATTACTCGCATTTACAATACTATAACCTAACCTCACTATCGCATTAACAGCACCATAACCTCCATGACAACTCCCTTAACAGCACCATAACCTCCCTCACTTTTCACATTAACAGCACTATAACCTCCCTGACAACTCGCTTAACAGCACCATAACCTCCCTCAGTACCCGCATTAACAGCACCATAACTTCCCTCAGTACCCGCATTAATAGCACCATAACCTCCCTCAGTACCCGCATTAACAGCACCATAACCTCCCTCACTTCTCACATTAAAAGCACCATAACCTCCCTCACTACTCACATTAACAGCACTATAACCTCCCTGACAACTCGCATTAACAGCACCATAACCTCCTTCACTACTCGCATTAACAGCACCATAACCTCCATCACTACTCGCATTAACAGCACCATAACCTCCTTCATTACTCACATTAAGAGCACCATAACCTCCCTCACTACTCACATTAACAGCACCATAACTTCCCTCATTTCTCGCATTAACAGCACCATAACCTTCCTGACAACTCGCTTAACAGCACCATAACCTCCCTGACAACTCGCTTAACAGCACCATAACCTCCTTCAGTACTCGCATTAACACCACCATAACCTCCCTGACTACTCGCATTAACAGCACCATAACCTCCTGACTACTTGCATTAACAGCACCATAACCTTTCTCACTACTCGCATTAACAGCACCATAACCTCCCTGACTGCTTGCATTAACAGCACCATAACCTCCTTTACTACTCGCATTAACAGCACCATAACCTCCTTTACTACTCGCATTAACAGCACCATAACCTCCCTGACTACTCGCATTAACAGCACCATAACCTCCCTGGCTACTCGCATTAACAGCACCATAACCTCACTGGCTACTTGCATTAACAGCACCATAACCTCCTTTACTACTCGCATTAACAGCACCATAACCTCCCTGACTACTCGCATTAACAGCACCATAACCTCCCTGACTACTCGCATTAATGAAAGCACTATATCCCTCCTGACTACTCTCGCATTAACAGCACCATAACCTCCTGACTACTCGTATTAACAGCACCTCATAAATCCTCCCTGACTACTGCACATTAACAGCACCAACCTCCCTGACTACTGCATTAACAGCACTATAACCTCCTGACTACTGCATTAACAGCACCATAACTCCTTGACTACTCGCATTAACAGCACCATAACCTCCCTCACTACTCGCATTAACAGCACCATAACCTCCCTGACTACTTGCATTAACAGCACCATAATCTCCTTTACTACTCGCATTAACAGCGCCAAAACCTCCCTGACTACTTGCATTAACAGCACCATAATCTCCTTTACTACTCGCATTAACAGCACCATAACCTCCCTGACTACTCGCATTAACAGCACCATAACCTCCCTGACTACTTGCATTAACAGCACCATAACCTCCTTTACTACTCGCATTAACAGCACCATAACCTCCCTGATCATTGCATTTACAGCACTATAACCCCTTTTTATCACTCAGCTGCATTAACAGCACTTATAACCTCCCTGACTACTTCCGCATTAACAGCAATCTATAACCTCCTGACTACTTGCATTTACACAGTAACCATAACCTCCTTTTACTTCACTCTCGCATTAACAGCACCATAACCTCCCTGACTACTCGCATTAACAGCACCATAACCTCCTTCACTACTCGCATTAACAGCACCATAACCTCCCTGACTACTTGCATTTACAGCACCATAACCTCCTTTACTACTCGCATTAACAGCACCATAACCTCCCTGACTACTCGCATTAACAGCACCATAACCTCCTTCACTACTCGCATTAACAGCACCATAATCTAACCTATCCTATCCTAACCTAACCTAACCTAACCAGACCTAACCTACTCACATTAACAGCATCAATTGAACTCTTAGATGTTAAATTCCCATATAACATTAGTACATTAACATTATAACGTCCTCTCCTTCATTAATCTCTCTACCTGGTAATGTCTGGTCTCCCTCCCCATTAGAACTCTTACTCTGGCTAATTATTTATCCAGTGTTGTTTTTGGGAAAGGGATAAATTAATCTAATCCAGAATATTAATAATCCATTTTTTCAGGGAATTTTTTTAACTATATTCTTAGCTTAAAATCTTCACATAAATATCCTGACTCGAATGAATCGATTAATTTCGGTATTTTGTTTCTTATTTTTAGAACCACATAATCCCAATGAAACACAAAAGAAATTCAATATCGGTCACTCATAGGATTCTTATCATCTACCATAATAGTCTCGCCATTGACTCTTGTAACTCAGCTGTAGTCTTCCTAGCAACAAATCATAGACTACAGTTAGACTCCTTCATTAATTTACCATTAATAAAAAGAAATTCTGACAATTAACTTTCTAAACCCTTATAGGCAACACTCTTGAAGTCTTGACACCATTACTCCTGATACACGACCATCATCCCTACTGGAAGTTCTCTCCCACTTTCTGATGGCTTATCATAGCCTCTCCTGAAGACCTGGTCAGTAGCAGGTCCAGGTCCTATACCTGATACTGGAAATTTCTACACTTGACACTCATGGTTTCTTACCATCTATTTTATGTAGTTTTGTCTTATATCATCCTGAAAATAAACCATTAACATTTCTGGAGCCTTTCCTACGCCTTCTTTAACCTTCATATCAACCCTGTAAGAATGTTATAATGGTCTTCTCTGAAACCTAAACTTACTCTACTGGACCATCGATCTTCCTAAAATCCTGACACTCTACCATCGATCTTCCTGGAATCTTATTTTCTACCTTACTGGATCGTCCAGTATAAAGTATTTTGGTGTCATATGTTGTTCCGAGTGTCTCTCTATCATGGAAACTTTTGAGGTAATATAGTCGCTCCCATTTTCGCGGCGAGCATCATATACAGTTATTTGAGTGTGTCCACCCAGAGGCTCACTGGATCAACCAGCTGAGTCCTGCCACTGACCTCTCATATGACGTACCAGACTAGTCCATCCTTCGCCATCAGTTCAACTTGAGTCTTGTCACTGGCCCTTTTATAACTTGTCGTTGGCCCTCAAGAGGCCCACTAGTTCATTCTGCCTTGTCACCTACCCACTGGCCTCCTGTCAACGACCACCCTGATACCTCCAGCAAACCTCCCCATCTCTCCCCCTTGTCCCTCTCCCCGTCTCACCCTGCCAAAGTCCTCCCTGGCACCCTGCCACGGCACCCGGGGTGATCTAGATGGATGAATTAGCATGAGGAGGCGACCGCTATATATATATAACCTACTTTAAATGCAAGTCGTCCGTTTAATTGGAGTTGTGGCTGTGCACCCACACGGAGAGTAGAAACGGGGCGAGCTGACGGTCCGGAGCACGACGTGAGAGAACTTTCAAACCAGTCGGTCCTTCTTTTACCTCTGTCTGTCTGTCTGTCTGTCTGTCTGTCTGTCTGAATCACCTCCTTCATAAATATTCTTCCCCTCTCTTGTGCTTACTATTTGTTTGTGTGTGTGTGTGTGTGTAATCCATTTATAGTATTTTAAGATCTGAGTTTACCACGTATCCACTTGAACCGATATAACGAAAGATGTTTATTTGTTATACATATTATCAAGGGCATATATTTGCTTTACCTACCTGTCTCAATATATACAGTTCTTTGATACAATTGCTCCCCTCCTTTGCATCTTAATTTCGATTATCTAGTTTCCTTGTTTGTCCGGTTACGCATTCGCCAGTAAGTCCTGTCACTCTGCATCTTTCTCTTGTCTTATTCTAGTGTGTAATTTGTTCATTAGCTTGGCTTTATTGACTTGTACATTGAGCTAAAAGCATTTTCTCGAGCGCGCGCGCACACACACACACACACACACACACACACACACTTCCATCTCATTTCAACACACACTCTACTAAACATCCTTCTCACTCCAACACAGACTTTGTCACATCTCCCTCTTACAGCAACACACACTCTACCACACTTGCCTCTCACTACAACACACTTTTTTCACAACATTCAGTCCAACACACACGTTCTTACCCTCTCACTCCAGCACACACACTACTATACATGACTCTTACTTCAACACACACACACACACACACACTCAAATTCCAACCATTTTCGTTCTCTGCTGCCACGCACTCTACCTCCCCTCCCCCCCACTCACCCTCGCGCCCCGGTGATACGAGGTCACCGGGCAATGATAGTAATCATAATAACACCACAATTCCTCACGACGCCGACTCGATAAGTCAATTACCCGGCGGGAGGCACAACACGCGTGGACTCCGGGCGAAGGGGGGAGCTGAAGACACACAGACGAGAGAGACCACCAACGAGGAGGAACTTACCCCTCTACCCCTTCCCTCACTCCTCATTAAACTCAACAAGTATAAAGACGACTCCTACAGATGGTAAATACTCCTTGATGTTATCCAGTAGGAGGGTATTTCTCTAACAGTCCCTTCAACAAGACGGCCTTCTACAGGAGCTTAATGAGAAGGACGAGTACATCATAAGGGACTTTTCGTCGCTGTTGTTTCCTCCTGCTGTAGTCTTGAAGAAGGATGGATTTCGTGCTTCGTAAGATAGAGTTTCGAGGTCTCGACCGATTGGAGAGTTTAGTCGATGACACTGGCGATTATGTCAGAGAGTGGCCCTGGTGGTGGTTGTGACGAGTGTACCTGATGGTGATGACAGGTCGAGGAAGCCGTGTGTCTACCTGCAGTTGTGGTGTAGATGGTGATGATGACAGCCTATAGACAGGAGATGTCGATAGGTGAAGGAGTTAACGGACAGAACTTTTGACAGGTGGAGACGTGTGGAGACGGTGATGTTGACAGGTGAAGACGTGTGTACATTGCAGTGTTGACAGGTGAAGGAAACTGTATACCTGGGGCTAAGGACGTCTCATGATAGTGTTGATGACAGGTGTGTAGACGGCACTGACGTCAGAGGAAGGCAGGTGTGTACGGGAGTGTGACGAAAGGTAATACAGGTATCAAAATCAGGATTCATATACAGGTGATGGTAAAACTGCGTGGAGACAGGTGCGTCTAACTGACAGTAGTGACAGATCATATAACTAAGTGAAAATAAACAGCTAAACGGTGACGGTATATTTATAATTATAGAAAGACTGTAATCTCTCTCTCTCTCTCTCTCTCTCTCCATACACACACTATAGCAGCCATGAAAAGCAAATTATGTTATAGAGAAAATGTGAACTTCTTTAAGTTACTGAGTGATTATTTAAGTAATGTGTAATATAAATGCGCTGGTCTTTCACGCCGATTTACAAAGGTGATTCATTTTAATTAAAGTATCGGAAGGTTTAGGTGAGTTTTTTACAGGTGTGGAGAAGTGTTGTGAGCAAATGATGATTAATACAGGCAGTTCCCCCCCCCCCCGGTGTTGTGATGAAGTCTCTATCGTGTTGACGTGCAGCCCAACCCTGTAATCTATCTTTGCAAACACTGCCTAAAATTTCACACTGATCCACCCAATGTGAAGTAGATGATTGATGTGTGTGTTTTGTGTGTGTGTGTGTGTGTGTTTTGTGTGTGGTTATTTGTACGTGTTTGTTTGTGTGTCTATGTGTGTGTGTGTATGTTTCTACTTCCCTATCTTTGCTTTATAATCTATATAAATGTACTGTACTTCAATGTGTATAAGTTTGTGCGTTTCTATATGTAAATTTATATATGTGTGTTTATATAGTTCATTTATATATACAACTATATTATTTCTTGTAAATAAACATCGGAAGCAATTAAAACATCCATCCATTCAATCTATCAATTTATTCAACTAATTATTTGTTCAATCATCATTCTG
>NW_024735054.1:0-8330 GCF_018991925.1 Homarus americanus
GCTTACGGTGAAAATATCTATTTGTTATTGTAATTTGGTGTTTATTATAACAAGGTGAATCTAAAAGTTTATAGTTATTATAAAATAAACGAGAAAATTACATACCAGGTATATTTTCACGCTAGAACGCATGGAAAAACACGTTGGAACACGGGAGGCGCCCGGCATGTTCCAACAATGTCAGCTGACTAGGATGCACGACAAATATAATCAATAATTCCCCTCAACCTCCCACCTGCCTCCTTTCACCTCCTCCTATCTTCGTGATGATGTTGAGATGTGTTGAGTTATTGGCAAAATCTCTAAATCATATACGAAATACAACAGCACGAGAAAAGTAATTCTTGTAGTATATTTCAGTCTTCTAAACACGGAAACAGCTGTACATAAACGAAAATGTAGATGAGAAAGAAGTAAGAATAAGATAATTTGCAGTAAAGTATTTGAATATTGAAACGAAGAATAGTGTATGGAAAAAGATGTAAAGGAAAAAGTTAGGGAGGTGATAAGACTAGACAAGCTCTCGGTAGATCAAGAGGTAGAGGATCGATACAGAATTCGGAATATTATATTGTAAAGCCACTAGACCTCTTGTTGTTGTGTTTTATAATGTTTTATTATTGTCAAATGAAGATCTGGATATGCAAACCTGAAGACTTATGTTCAGAATAGATCTACGAATTTGAATAGACTCAGAAACGTCGATAATCGCCATCTGTTTAAATCATCTCTTGAAAATAATGATTGATTAATGATGACATAAGAGGATACGATACCAAAAAATTAAAGTGGTGGTAAAATGAAAACGGACAATATTCGATCATTCGTAAACATACTTCGTAGTCGTTTATTGGTGAATGAACGTCCATAGTGACATACCATTACCCTGGCACGATCTGCCATTGGCAAAAGTGACGTCACCCAAAAATATCCAATCAGCGGGCAGACTAATCATTGACGTCACGCCATTTACGACCTGTGAGAGGCTGGTGGTTATATCATGGCCTCCTGCTAAATACCCCGCTGCCAGCTTTGGTTTTATCGCTCCCTATTTATAGCCCTTCGGAAGTTGATGCTGTATAAGTTCCTCACTCGTGACTCCTTCTCTCTCACTTTCTCCCCCTCCTCCTCCTCCCCCTTTCTCTCCATCTCAATAAAACTAACGAGAAATCATCCGACAGTCTTGACCTTAATTCGTTGATCCAGTTAGAAGATTATACCTAAAATAAACTACCGTAAGACTGAGTGTTATTAATCTACACTACAATCACCACCACCGCCACACGCCAGACAGACGCTTTATCATGCAGCCTCTCGCGTAAATCGGAAAAAGCCTTTACGGTTATTTTTTCCTCACATTACAAACACACCTAATTACTCGACTTGACTTAAATTAAAAAATAAATAAATAAAGTAAAAATAATATAGCTTGTACTGATTACCTCGTCCCAAGTACACACACACATAGCTACTGCTGACCACCTATATGTAATGTTCCAGCTATAGTAATAATACGACCGCGACAAAAGCTCTATATTATTATACTCTCATCAAGCAGTTGTGCCTATTATTGAGCAAGAGAGGCTTATAGCTCTTTCTTTACCTTCACCCCACCAGATAGAGTCTAATATACAGGTTTTGTTCGCCTGTTAGTTCTTTACCTCTAACCCAATGCAGCCATTGTTTACGTGAGCCATTTCTCTCTCTCTCTCTCTCTCTCTCTCTCTCTCTCTCTCTCTCTCTCTCTCTCCAGTAGTGCCCTGGGTAAAGGGAGTATAAGTGACATTAGCGACATGCGGCCATGGGATCAAAAAATCCTTATGTCAAACAAGACTTGCTATCCCCGCGTCCAGAATCCTTGACACTGACGTCCACACGGGTTTCGTTGGATGTGTTTGAAGTCTGTGATGGAAATTCTCTCCGTCCAATGGAAGGCCGGTCTGTTCTGCCTGACATCATTGCAGATTTCCTTCAACATATTTACTGTGAGACCCTTACTTTGTCATGCGTCATGCATATAAGCCCCCACTTTCTTGCACACCATGGCGTGATCGACGTCATAAGGAAGAGCCACACACGCATTGGGAGGGCAAACCTTCTACTGGCCTACCGTACTTAGAAACAATGGCATCTGTAAATTCTTGTTTATTGAGACTGAAACCTTTTTGCCCTTATCGGTAACGTTGTTAGTCTGTTCGAGGCGCCCCCTCTGCGCTATAGCTACTACCATCACTACTACCTACTACTACTACTACTACTATCCCTACACATACCACCACTACCACCATCACTACTACACTACTACTACTACTACTACTACTACCACCACCATCTCCACACCCACATTTCAAGCGAGTCTACAGTCTTCATTTTTTCTACATGATCGTTTGCAAGGTTGAAGCCCTGTCTCTTGCTGAGGCAGGCGGCAGCATCGAGCTAAACTTCTGTGACTGGTAACTTTCCATCAGGCGAGCAAGGGAGGAATGTGATGGTTGGTGGTGGTGATGGTAGTGGTGGTGGTGGTGGTGATGGATAGTGGTGGTGGTGTTTAAGTGGTGTGGTGGTGGTAAGGGTGATGTTGGATAGTGATGATGGATGGTGGTGGTGGTGGTGGTGGTGGTGGTGATGGTAGTGGTGGTGGTGGTGGTGATGATGGATGGTGGTGGTGGGTGGTGGGTGGTGTTAGTGATGGTGGCAGTAACACAACTGTGACAACACAAGTATAAACAAAAAAACATAGGTGACCAATTCATTCTCCTCGTGTACTTTCCTACTGACAACTGAGCAGGAAGAAAAGATGGAGAAGGAAGAGGAAGAAAGGTGGAGAAGGTGGAGAAGGAAGAGGAGCAGGAGGGAGAAGGTGGAGAAAAAGGAAGAGGAGAAGGTGGAGAAGAAAGAGGAGAAGGTGGAGAAGGAAGAGAGAAGGTGGAGAAGGAAGGGAGCAGGAGGAGAAGGTAACCAACAGTGAATTGATAAAGACTACACCATCTTTGTGTCATGACTACACCCACACGTTCAAGGATAAACAAGGTGTGATTGTTTTAACACAGTCCCCTGATTCAAGTTACCTTTATGATAAGGTGTAGTTGATGGTCTGGTGTATAATTTCCTCCATAGATACATGTGTGTGTGTGTGTGTGTGTGTGTGTGTGTGTGTGTGTAAGAGAGACAGAGATAAATTGTGAGAAAGCTAGAAGATGGAGAATGTGAGAGACCAAAGAAACGATCTCACACACCATCAGAAAGACCTTGCACGTGTGCTGACGAGATAGAGAGAGAAAAAAAAAGAGAGTGAGAGATAGAGTGCGTGTGTGTAAGAGAGAGTGTGTGAGAGAGACCAAAGAGAGATACTTATTCAATAAAAGTAATCACTCCCTCCAAGTGACTTAACTCTCTCTTATAAAGGTCTTTCCCTCTACTAAAACACACACACAGACGATGGAGAAGTTGTGTGTGTGTGTGTGTGTGTGTGTGTGTGTGTGTGATGATCTGGTTCAAACTTGCCGCCGTCTCAACACACGCACCTACAGTATCACAAACCTTGCAACACTTTTACACAATGATCCATTTTCAGTATTGATCACCTGATGCAATATTGCAGATTATTATTATTATTATTGATTGTTGTTGTTGTTATTATTATTATTATTATTATTATTATTATTATTATTATTAGGTATATTTAAAGGTTGAATTTTAAGTAGATTTTAAGGTTGAGTTTTAGGTAGATATAAGGTTGAATTTTAAGTAGATTTTAAGGTTGAGTTTTAGGTAGATATAGGTTAATTTTAAGTAGATTTTAAGGTTGAGTTTTAGGTAGATATAAGGTTGAATTTTAAGTAGATTTTAAGGTTGAGTTTTAGGTAGATATAAGGTTGAATTTTAAGTAGATTTTAGGTTGAGTTTTAGGTAGATATAAGGTTGAATTTTAAGTAGATTTTAAGGTTGAGTTTAGGTAGATATAAGGTTGAATTTTAGGTAGATTTTAAGGTTGAGTTTTAGGTAGATATAAGGTTGAATATCAGATCGATTTTTTAGAGTATCGCGGACGAGTGGTCGATCTATGTGGCTTTTGGATGACGAAGACTCACGTGGGCAGGTGACTGATCTTTCGGTCGATGAACAAAATGGATGAGTCATCCATGTGGATTTTGAAGGTGAACAGTGGATAAGTGGGGACTATAACTGTGTTGTGTAATGTTGTATTGTGTTTGGTTGCTCGTTGTTGTATTGTGTTATGTAATGTTGTATTTGCTCGTTGTTGTGTTGTGTAATGTTATATTGTGTTATATTAATGTTGTATTGTGTTAAAGTAATGCTGTATTGTGTTGTGTTGCTCGTTGTTGTGTTGTGTAATGTTGTATTGTGTAATGTTATATTGTGTTGTGTAATGTTATATTGTGTTGTGTAATGTTGTATTTGTGTTGTGTAATGTTGATGTTATGTTGTATAATGTTGTGTTGTATTTGTGTAATGTTATATTGTGTTGTGTCATATTATATTATGTTGTGTATATTTGTGTTGTGTTGTGTAATGTTGTATTGTGTTGTGTCATGTTATATTGTGTTGTGTAATGTTATATTGTGTTGTGTAATGTTGTATTGTGTTGTGTCATATTATATTGTGTTGTGTATGTTGTGTTATGTTGTGTTAATGTTATATTGTTTTGTGTCATGTTATATTATTATTTGTGTATGTTGTGTTGTGTTGTGTAATGTTGTGTGTTGTTTTGTGTAATGTTGTATTGTGTTGTGTTGCTCGTTGTTGTGTTGTGAACGCCTGATATCTGAAGTCCTTTGTGCTGTGGAAGAGGAAGAGACCCTGGGTGGCCTTCAACCCAATGCTCTCCTAGGGCCCATGACCCTAGGAACACCAATAACCTTTAGGGCCTCTTACCTTTGGGAGGGCCCCTAGACACTATGCCTGCAGTACGTATAATGGATAATCCGCGACGCCTGTGTTACTACAGCTGCTGGAGTCCAGAGAGGCTCTCTTAAATGAGTGTTTCCTTGTCTCTCCCCGCTGGCCAGTCTGTCCCTTCTGGCCAGATATCTCGGAGCTCACACAACGAAGCACCAGGAGTTATATAGGCTATATGAACCAATAGCAGACGCTTGTTTAAAATACACCTTTTCCGAGTGCTTCATCGTACGACCTTCAGGTGTATTCTATTGGCTTCACATTATGGTTGACAGCGGCCAGCACATATTAATCCCTGACTACCTAAACTAAAATGATAATATGGCGTTCTAATCTAGCACCTCACTAGTATCCCAAACTCGTATTACCTTTAACTAATCAGGAAATAAGGTAGTTCGTCTTTCTAATTGGTGGTAAGGAATAGTCCTTCTTAATAATAATAATAATAATAATTAACGGTTTATTGAAAAGAGCTTGGCAGCCAGAAGGCTGAAAATATACAGTTACATATTTGGGGAATGGGTTACGAATTACAAATAATATACAAGTGACATAAGTGACACAAATAAGACATATAGTAACTAGATGGGGATCAGCTCAAACTACAGTTCATTTCAACATAGTGACAGTGTAAGGGAGCAGTGTTTACTGGGTAGATACACTGATTTATTACATGTTATTGATAATTTTACAATGGTTTGGGACTGGGCTGTTCTTATAGCGATCAGTTCGTGCACGTATGGGCTGGATGCGGTTGTGGTGTCGAACAGCAATTCTCGGACAGGGATCTCAGGTGGTAGTAGGGGCCGGTGTCGGGGATGGTGTAAAGCTTCTTACCAAATTTGCAGATGAGGCCGTGGTGATGGTCAGTGAGAGTCAAAAGGGTCAGTGTGTTGGGCGCTTCTTGATATGTGGAGTAGGAAGGGAAGAATAATCTTGCATGCCCTTTTGCACTTTTCTAGAGTGTTTACGTTGTGTGGCATTTAGGGAGGAAGTCAGGTTGTCGTGTTATGTTGGTGTTATATTATGTGAATGTATTCTTTTATATTTAAGTTAAGTCAATCAGTACAGGTGCATCTCGGAAAGACATTTGAGAATCTTAGTCCCCAGGTAAAGCCTAACCTAACCTAATATCGTCTAGTGTTTCATTCACGTAACTGGTAACACTCTTTGTTTATGTTTGGTTCCCGTGGTGTGTGTGTGTGTGTGTAAATAATACGTCACTGACAATGCGGCATCACCGTCAAGCCTCTGAAAGAATCTTCCTCTCCGTTGCCAACTTTCCATGTTTATCCGCCGTAGCAATCCCTCCGCCAGGTGCGATGTTGATATAATTACCGTCTCCCAGGTACACCAGATGAGACCGATTTTTAAAGCTTTTGTTTTAGGTAAGCTGTTGTGTAAAACCTGGATAAGCTTTTAGAGACGACCACCTCTCTTAAATAGAAAGAAAGAGAGGTAAAGGAGTGTAGGAGCTCAGTGGTGATGGTAACCTAACCATTTCGCATTTCCTTTTTCCACAATATTTAATTCTTAAGTCATACTCTTCATTCCTTCATCTAACAGTTTAATGAATAATACTATACTTATTCATTCTCACAGACCCGAAGAAAACAAATAAAGATCAGATATGAGACGTAGAAATTATATTATACAGTTAGATGACAATAACGCATGCGCTCACCCCATCCCCCTGGCGATGGAGAACCCTAACCGCGCGTTCACTGGAATGAGCACAGTCAGTGATCGTCCGTCAGCTGCTTGGTTGTCTGAAGCGAGCCGAAAAAACAAAACATAAAATTAACTCGACACGTTTTGGAATCTGAAAGTCAGACTTTGTTGTTCTTCATAAGCTCGAGTTTTCGCGGTCTTTCGTCAGCTTTGTAACCGGTGTTTGAGCAGGGGTAATAAGGCTCATCAGGCCGCTTTCTCTTACCTGGCACCACCACTATGCCTAAAGGTAAGTGTATTATTGAAGTCTGTAGTTTCCTCTACACCTAGGAAGCATAACGGTACAAGTTAGTATTGATTGTTGACCGGTTAGCTTATAGGAAATACAGGCTGGGTGTAGAGAGGTGTGTGTAGTGTTGTCACGGCCATACTACATCTTATTACGTAAGTGTGAGGTTATCAGTTTAAATTACTAGTGATGCAAGGACTACTAGCTGTTAATAGCACTATCATCAGCAATAGTTCAGACGCTAAGTGGGTTAATATTATTGCTTCTAGAACCACAGTCGCTATCACTACTACACGCCCATCTTTTCCCACGCTGTCTATACCAACCACCACACCACTACCACACTTACCACTATCCACTTACCACTACTACACTTACCACTACCACTACACCACCACACTTACCACTTACTACATCTTCCACTTACACCACAATCATCCAACATTCTTTTGTTCAATATTTTATGTCATTTTTTATCTTATCATTATTATTTTATTATTTTACTGTCCATCAACATTGTGTGTGTGTGTGTGTTACAGCATACTTCCATTAGCTTGTGTATATTCTCATCAATGCCTTTGTTGACATACACTCCACCTGTACTATAAATTTCACGATGGTATACAGTATGCCTCCGTGTGTCTGTATGTATGTACGTATGTAAAGAGATAACTTATGTACCTGGTATTCTCTATGTATGTGTAGATAGTGTACATACACAAGTGAACAGAAGCCGCCGCTCACCATTCAAACTATTGATCCGTTCTCTGCCATGCGTCGCTCACATCAGGGCCGTTCACCCTCCTCTCTCTCTCCCCGCTGACACAACATTATTGATCTCTTACGTTTTCTTTTCTTTTTCGCCACACTATTGATTCTATCCGTTCATGGTACTAATCCTAGCCTTGGGTTTAATCCTAGCTGTTCGTTGTACTAATCCTAGTTCGTGGTACTAATCCTAGCTGTTCGTGGTATTAATCCTAGTCATGGGTTTAATCCCTGGCTGTTCGTGACACTAATCCTAGACTTGTGTTTAATCCTACCCGTTCATGACACTAATCCTACCTTTCATGGCACTAATCCTACCCGTCCATGGCACTAATCCTACCCGTCCATGGCACTAATCCTACCGTCCATGGCACTAATCCTGCCGTCATGGCACTAATCCTACCCGTCCATGGCACATCCTATAACCATGTAGCTCAGGTGTACTAATAACGACAGGTAATTGGTTATATATATTTAACCTACCTGTTGTCTTCAGTGAGTCGTATGTTTCAGGTGTTAGATGTTAGTTTTAATTTAACACCATATAAGTCACATATATCAGATGTTAGGTAATGGTCTCGAGCAGGTATGTAGGTGTTTGGGGGGCGAGTTAGCATTGTGTATGGAGTGTGTCAACGAAAGAAGACGATGGTGTTGCGATGTGGTTGACGTGACAGACAGA
>NW_024735055.1:0-15842 GCF_018991925.1 Homarus americanus
GTATTCTGTTTGTTTGACTGATTATTTGTTTGCGTTTGATTATTTGTTTGTGTTTATTCTCGCTATTTTTTTTATCCAGGTGATTTATTAAGCCCAATTTTGAGTTAGGAAGTTGAAATTTGGACATATTAGTCATACAATGTCTTGATGAATATATATTTATGTCTGAATTATCTATTTTTATTATTTGTTTTGCTTTTAGTGTGGTTGTTGTTGTTTATATTTACAGTGTGTATAAGTGCATCGGGCGTACGTGTGTTTAAGATGATATAATTTAATATTACAGTCTGTGTTTCTTTGTCGAGAGGGGAATAAGAGCGTAAAAGGGAAAGATTCAATTTTCTTGTTATATTTCCCAATTTTCCATTATCACTGACCACACACACACACACACACACACACACACACACACACACGCACAACAGTATTGATTGACTGGTTCTCGCGAACTGAAAACTTTGAGCCGCAGGTCAATAGAAAACTTTAAAATTACCCTAAGAATAAACTAATCTTCCAACCCTCACACCTTAATCTAAACTTCACTCCACCTACCTGACGCCTCCTGACACGGCTTGCCACTACTAAGGAGAACGACCTGAAGGTGGTGTTGTTAGGTTGTGTTATGGTTTAGACATTGAGAAATTACGTATGATGACTTTAGTAAATATATGGATGAAATCTCGAATGAAGAGAGAGAGAGAGAGAGAGAGAGAGAGAGAGAGAGAGAGAGAGGATTGGAAAATATAAGAAAAAGCGGAGAATGCCAATAATAAAGAAAAAGAAAGAAAAATAGAGCCGATGATAGAAACCCACACACAAAAACACACACCCAGATCCTCATAGAGAAAATAGAAAACGCCAAGGAGGAGAAACCTGTAAAATGAGACCAGTAGCCAACTTTCTTACATAATGTAAAAGTTTTAATTAGCAGTGATTACCTAAATGGGATTGTACCTTAGAAGACAATTAGGAGAGGCACCTAAAATCGGGTGACTCCCCTAAAAATAAGACTCGTTTTACATATTGTCAGTGCTCCCCAGGGCATTGTAAACTGAGGTGTTCGGTGTTAGTGGAGTAAAATATGGAATTAAGTTAGTGGAAGGTGGATTCTCTCGCGTGTGTTCATATCAACGAAAAAAAAAGTGAAAGAATGTGGTAATAACAATATAGAAATGGTTTGGGTAATAAAATCCTGTACGTCTGTAAATTTCACTACTAAATAACAGACCGAATAACTCATAACAACAACAGCACCGAGAGTTGTTTTGACGATGATATAAAGAACGTTGTAGTAGTTTCCCACTCTTAATATACGGGTATATTTTCAGTCACTCACCACTCAAGGGGCTTTTCTTGGCCGTACAGAGTTCACAAGGTTTCTATTTCATAATTAAACCTTACGGGAAAAGATCTTATAGGTTCCTCCGTTGCCAAGGAAAGGTTAAAAAAAATTTCCTCCTCGCTTCAGCCTTTAGATGGTCAGAAAATGTTCCATTAGTCGGTAGGGAGTGTGCAGACGTCGGCCACAGTCCTCCCGTTTGCTGGGTTTTTGAAAACAGAGTTAATGTGCCGAGAATCCAATTTGCTGCAGCGATACTAAAACATTGTTACTTTTACCGTGTATCCTTATGTCAGATTTTCTCTCCCTACGTGTGATTCTGTCTTTATTCTTTATCCCTGTTTCCATTTTTTTCCTTTATCCAGTGAACTTATTCAGTAACATAAATGGTATTAATAACAAAAGTATGATATTTCCTCGCCATCATAATATTATAATCAAATTTAATGTTTTTGTTGTGTCTAAAAATACCTCCTTCTATGTAAGACTTGGGAGGAAAATATCTACCTATAAGGAACGTATAAAATTTACTCTTAAGACTTTCTGGAATGTGTAAATTTTACCATTAAAATTTCTCTCAAAATCCAAATTTTTTAAGTAATTCAAAAGTAGTGAAATTTAACGAATAAATTACTCAACGTTGAAAAAAATTAATAAAGAAAAAAATAGAAAAACGATTTATGATAATCTCACGACAATGTGTTCTACCATGACAATTTATATAGAGACAATATAATATATGCAACTAAAATACATATTATATATTTGAGTCTGCTTGATGTACTGCATGATGTCAGATTAGAGAGAGGTGAAATATGTACCGCCATTGTACACCGGAAAAACTAAAACCTCATATCCACATCATTGGAAGAGATTATCCTGAATACTGCCTGTAAATTATGTTACAGGGAGAAAGAGCTAATACTTCCTGTGCTTTTTATCCTGATATGATATAGAATTAATTTATCATATTTTATTCTCAATAGCGCTTTACATATAATATAGAGGTGTGTCTGTGTCTGTGTGTGTGTGTGTGAGATAACAGCAATATATATAAAAAACTAACTCCTAAATTAATTACTAAATATATCATGCACGAATATTAATATGACACAAAATTTATCTCGAATATCACCTAGATGGATGATGACACCGGTATGATACAATACTCTCCAGGAAATAATATTAAACCTGAATATTAACAGATGTTATTACTCAGCAACTGCCTCTAAAGACAGAATTTTCATAGGACTCTGGAAATTATTAACAAAGCCATCACCCATCGACCAGGAGGCTGCAGCATACAGTACATCCTGAATGAGTAAGTTCCCAGAGGCTCCTTCAATGGGGTTTAATACCTTCCGTTATATAATGTACACCATTGGCCATGTTGAATCAAAACTTCTGTATCTCATATAAAGGTCAGTACACACGCCACACACGCCCTCTGTCTGTCGTCATGGCTTGGTCAGTTTGCGTGACACGTGTCTCCGCCGATGACGCCAGGACAAGAGGATGGGGGCTCCCGTGACACCTGCCATCCCTTGACAAAAGAAACTTTACCATGTACGTGAACCTAATATGGAGGCTTCGTCACGACCTTGTTGAGCCTCATCACACGAACCACATGAAACACATACACAATAACCACAAAAAAAGAGAAAATGGACAAAGAATCTTCACTGAATATGAGAATTAGCTCATAACAGTGAGTTACATGCACCACACACAAGTACTGTATTAAACAAGTTGCTTAGTTATAATTGAAACACAGCATCTCACCTGGTATCACATAATCAGGGGAAGTAATGCTTTTCATACTTGGTGGTAAAACAGGTAAAGTAAACATACTCTCACAAAACCTCTTATTTTGAAATGAAAAGGGAAAACTTTCCTCCTGTGTCAACACACATGTCGGCCAGTTCCTTGCAGACAGTTTTCCTCTCCTCACACACCCTTCACAGCGCACCAAAATATCGTCCTCCTATAAGTCACTCACTTCTTCAGGAGCAACGCGGGGTACACCCACCAACTCCCTGACGTCAGCCAACACCACACCAGCGGAATTCTTAACAGTGACCAAGACGACCTCCTCCTTCTTACTCCTCTCTCAGGTCAGTATCAAATTTGAGAAAAAAAATAGCAAACTTGCCAAATTCAGCCCATGCCTTGTGAATAGCTCATATTGGGCCCCACACCCAACACTTCTGTCCTCAGAACCGATCCTGGCAAAGGGGTACCAACACCATAACCATCACCACCTACTGCCACCATCATCACCACCGTCATCATCTCCACGACCACCATTACCACCGACGCCATCATCATCATCACCACTATCACCACCACCACAGTAACTCCATACCTCTTGGGGTACATTTTACACTAAAGGCTAAGGGTTGGAGGAAGAAGAGGGAAAGGAGGAGAAAACTGGCTCAGGCCACCGTGGACACACTGTAAGTGACTCTTACCCGGGGTGAGGGTCCTGTACTGTGCCTGTGTCCTTTATAGTGACTCACCATAGTTGTGTGATGGTAAAACGATTTATCTACAGACAACAAAATTTAGAAAATATGTATTAAATGGTGTGTGTGTGTGTGTGTGTGTGTGTGCATTACAATAATACACACACACACACACACACACACACACCCTCAAAAAAAAAACCAGATGACAATGAATTAATTCTAGATCCTCAAACAAGTTAAATTTTCCCCCATGCAGTTGAATTAACAAACTTCAAAAATAGGACGAAAAAAAATCCTAGGGTGGAGGAACAAATAGACTAAAATAAATACGACCGTGCCTGAAATCGTCACCCGGTGAAATATTTCAACAGTGTAAAGCATAGTGAAGGTACAAAGCATTTCTGTATTATGAAAGAGTAAACAAGCAGGACTATCGAATGAGGGGAGTCCAACATTCACACATTCCTAGCTCTCGCAGTATTGAACTCATTTTTCCAAGAACAAGCATACACTCACGCATACGACAACTCATACACACAAGCACTAGCACATACGAACATTCATATATACAATCATTCATACATTCCATCACGCACACATCCTTGTACTCATACATACGAACACTAACATATTCAAGCGCGCACACACACACACACACACACACACACATAAACTGACAAAATTCCACATAGTTTTAGCCTTACATAAACCATATAGGAAAGCCAACAAGTAGACAATAAATATGGCGTAACACACACATATATACACAAGTAAATACATATATATATATATACACTATAGACATATACATACCAAAAATAGAAATTTAAACAAAAGAGCTTAAATAAACTTTTAAAAACATTTGGTGAAGTTGGCGTTTGGGGGAGGGGGAAAAAGAATGGGGGGGGAGAAGAGGGAAGGAGGATATTAGGTGGGGTGGGGTGGGTGGGAGTGGGGTGGGGTGGGGTGGGGTGAGGTAGAGATTGGGGTGGGAGTGGGGTGGGGTGGGGTGGGGGGTGGGGTGAGGTGGGGTAGGAGAGGAGGGTGGGGAAGAGAGGTGGGGAAGGGGAGGGGGTGGTTGGAGGATTTCAGAAGCTATATTGAGCGAAGGATTCCAACTGTACTTTTCTATTCGACTAATGCATTTTTTTTTAGGTGGGTCGCGGGTTTTCTCGGCTGCCTCTCAGACCAGGAAATTCTACTACAAGGCTTTAAAAAGAAAATAACATTGGCTAAAAATAATGTTTATCACTTGTTTTTCTTTCGTTCATTATTTTCGTTTAATCCTCTTTATCCTTTCTTATTTTTACAATTATCTATTCCTGTTATCTCTCGCTCCTGTTTTTTACTTTCTTTACCCTTTATCTCCTTCGTATAATTCTTTTCCTTTATATTTCTACTCCTTTTATCTTCTAGTGCTTTTATTATTTCCTTATCTTCTGTTTTATTGTATTTTTTTCCACCCTGCCCTTAATGTCGTTCGTTCGTGTGTGTGTGTGTGTGTGTGTGTGTGTGTGTGTGTGTGTGTGTGTGTGTGTGTGTGTGTGTGTGTGTGTGTGTGTGTGTGTGTGTAATAATTAGTCATATGATTTTCTTTCTCTCAATTTTTTTTTTTATAAATTCTCTTTTACTCTTTCCCTCCACCTCCCTCCTTTACTACCACTTCTTCCTGTATACACCGGACCCATTCTGGACTTTCATTCTTCTACTTTTTTTCCTATTCTCTCTTTTACTACCAGTTTCTTTTTCCCCTTCTCCTTCTCTCCCCTTCTTCTCTCTCAGTGCACGCTATATATTTCTTTCCCTTCGATTTTGTTGGGGTCCTTTTACATCCTGAGAAGTAAAGGGAAAAAGAGTGCTGTTTTCTCTACCTTTATTGTTTATATCTCATTCTACCCAGTGCTTGTCCAATCAATCATCAAGCACTGTCCCTATATTGAACCAGGGTGTAGTGCGGGGTCCGTTTTTGTTTTATTTTTATGCTTCATTTCTTTCCATTTATCGAATTTCTCGGTTTCTTTTTTTTATTTTAGTCTCTGGTTTATTCTTTCTTCTATATGAATTTTATATACTCTTTTACTTTTTTATTTTCCTTCTTCTCTGTTAGTGCCATTTTCTCTTCACCTCATTTTGTTTAGTTGTCTGTGTGTGTGTGTGTGTCCTCCATATTCATTCTTTTGCTCCTCGTTTATTCATTTTTCTATAATTTCTCTCTCCACTACAATTTTCCTTTTATCCACTTGCTTCTTTTAAACGCATACGAACCCATACCAATTTTCAGTATTCTACCTCTCCTTCCATTTTTTTAAGTTTCCCCTTTATTTCCATTTTCTCTTTCTGTTTCTTCTCTTTTTTCAAGTTTTCATATTTTTCCATCTTTACATCCTCCTCTCTATATTTTGTTTGGATTCTAGTTTTTCCATTTTTTTTAGTATCACCTTTCTATCACACTTTTATTTACTTTTATTCTTCCGTTTTACTTCTTTCTTCATTCGTGTAGCCTTCTCCTTTGTTTATTCTCTCTCGTGCTTTCATTTTATTTTAGTCTCTCTTACTATTCATGTTTTTGTATATCCATTTTCTTTTTTTTTCATTCTTACAACCCTCCTCCCCATTATTTTGAATTCTGCTTCCCATTCTTCTAGTCGTTTTTTCTTTAGTATTTCCTCTTTTATTACCGTTTCACTCTTCCCTGGCTTCAGTAAATTTTAGACAGTGTGGAACAACCTTTTACGCAACACATTCTTCCACTTTCTTGAGTATTCTGATATCCATTTTCTTCTATTCCTTCATTATTTATTTTTTTTTACTATCAGTTTATTTTTTGTCTGTCTGTGTGTCTGATTTTTTTTTCTCGTAATTCTGTGTTTTTATAATTGTGGTTTTGTGTAAGACTTTATTCTGGGTGACTGTCTGTTTGTCTGACTGTCTGCCTGTCTGTCTGTCTGTCTGTTGGATTGATGTATGTTAGTCTTCTTTGTCCGATTGTCTGTCTTTAAACCATTTGCCTCATTCTGATGTTTTGTTTGTTTCTCTGTCTCTTCCACGTTTATTTACCTTAGCATCTTCTCGCTCTTTGTCTTTTTCTCTTTCCATCCCATAATCTATCCTTCGCCCTCATCTCCTCCTTACCATTCACCCTATTCTCTCTTGTCTCCCTTCCACTGTTCTCTTGTCATCTCCTCATTCCTTCTCATAAACTATCTCCAACCCTCAACTCTTCTCCACCATTCTCCCTCGTTTCTCCATTACTGTTCTCTCTCATCTCCCTCGTCTCAAACACGAGAAGTGAGAATCTAATTTGGTCCCCTCCGGCTTAGTCTTTGTCGACCATGAAGGGGGGAACAAGGCATAATAATGTACCTACTACGGGGACTCCTGGAGGTGGTCAAGTGTCTGGAGGAGAGGAAGAAAGGGGACGGGTCGAAGTTAAGGAGGATTGTCGCCAGAGGAACGGAAAAAAGTATGGTTATTTCTAGGAAGGAAGTCGGGGAGGATAGAATGACGTTGGGGAGGGTAAGAGCCGTACTTGGGAGAGGTGACACCGTGGATAAAGGGGTGTGGGTCGTAGCTATTGACAGTGCCTTAGGTGAGGGGTATAATAAGAGTCGTAACTATGAGGGACGCCAATAGCTGGGTGGTTAAGGGTCGTAGTTAGAAAGGGGGGGGGGCATCATAGGAGAGGGATAAGGGTCGTGGGTAAGCGGTAACTATGTGGAGAGAGGGGGGGAGGTCGGAGCCAGGAAAGGTTGTGGATGGAGGCTGGGAAGGGAAGGGGAGGGAGGGGAAGGAAAAAATTTCATAACGGAAGGAGATTATGTCCGAAGGGGAAACTCGCCAAGAAAATACAGACTCAAGCTCCCATTTTCTATATAAAATAAGAACAAAGTGTTTTATTACAGGAGTGACCCAACTAACAACAGAGATACTATAGACACTGAACCAGGACCGGACACTACTCAAGTGAACCTGAAGGTGTCATTAACCACTATTTCTCGTGTACTCTACCACACACAAAGGCCAGAATAATCAAAACAGTAAATACGAATGAAAAAAAAAATAACAGATTACATTAAACAATAATAATGGCATAATAAGGGAAGAGTAAAAGAGACTGGTAGTCTTTATATGGGAGGTTTTAAAGACTGTGTTTATATTAGTCAGTAGATCATGTGTCAAGAGGAACTGAGGTTGTGGGGAATTGAGTTATCATATTCACTATTGATTTGAGAACACGGCTGTAGCATGAATGGCGTTTGTATGTAGTTATTCATGTGCGTAGGTGTGGGTCATGTGTGGTTAAGTATGAATTATATCACGCACACACAGACACAGACACACACACAAACACACACACACACACACACACACACACACACACACACACACACACACACACACACACACACACATTAAAGAAAAAAATACTGACAAATACACAGACACAAAAACATTACGAAAAAAGAAAAACACAAAACTGAGACCAAAGGAAAACGGAAGACACAATGTAAATGGAGAAGAAGAGCAAATTAGGATAACTCTTTGCTTTGTTGTTTAGAGAGAACGAAAAGGAGCAAGCAAGTGGAAGAGTCAGGAGCAGTAAAATACACAGACGGGAAGGTGAAGAGAGGAGAAGAGCGAGAGAGGAGTAATAAAGGGAGAGAATAGGGAGGTGGAAGAGGCAATAAAGGAGGTCATACACGTAATATAGAAGAGATTTTGTGGAGAGAGAGAGAGAAAGAAAGAAAGAGAAGGAATTGAGGGGGAGGGGGATAGAGAAGAGTGGATAGTGAAAATGCTCGAAAATTCTTGGTAAACCAGAGAGAGAGAGAGAGAGAGATAACGGAATATAGAATGGAGGATATAGAAAATGCTGGAAATTTTTGGTAGTCATAAAAATTTTAATTCAGAAAAATGCTGGAAGTTCTCGATATATTAAACGATAATGATTATGATTGGCCAAAAAATGAATGAGGATAATATAAAACGTTCCAGATTCTAACAATTATAGGTAGAGAAAGTATAGAGGGATAATTCTTGTTATATGAAAAAAAATTATCTGAAGAAGCAAAAAAAAGGAGCATTTTAAATAACTTAATTTCTATGAACTAAAATAAAAAAATAAAAAAATCTTGGAAATATATTAAAGTTTCGCGAATAAAAGAGGGAAGAATTAAATACAGAGAAATACAGAAACACGAATAGAAAAAAAAAACTTTAGAGAAATACAAAACGATAGATGAAAAAAAAATCTTGTTTAAAATTTACTTTACCTGATATTAAAAGTATCATCTATACACAGTGACTAGAGAATATATACTGTTATAGAACATCCATAATAACATATAACTTTTTTTTAGAGAGATAGAATGATATATAGAGAGAATATAGCGAAAGGGAAAACTCATATCTTTGAAAATATTGTATACCTTGTTGGCTAGAGGGGAGGAATATTGGCTGCTGACATACATTATAGGGAATAGGGATGTACCCGGCGAAATCCTGATAAATACATCTGAGAGAGAGAGAGAGAGAGAGATCCAACATCAGAAAATAGGAAAAAGAAAATCCAACAAAGTTATGACGTCTAATAAAACTTAGGAAATAATACGATAAACAGACATAAAGAGAGACGCACAGACAAAGAGAGAGAGAGAGAGAGAGAGAGAGAGAGAGAAATCAAACAGTATAAAACGAAAAAAAGAGACAAAATCGCAATGGTTAGATAATAATAGACCTTTGTAGATGAAACGTGGGGGGGGGGGCAAAAGCAACGAAAACAACGAAAACAAAAAATTGGTTCATTCAAATGTGGAATTACGAGTTCGGATTCCTGTGGCTGTTATTGTCCCCCCATCATTCTGTACCCAACTTGGAATTGGCTCGCCTACGCTGGGGTCGAGTGTGTTGCAATGTGTGTTTTGTAAATGTTTGGATTGATTTTCCTATTTATGAGGGCATGTTTATTGCCCTGAGTATTAGTCTATGTCGTGTGTGTGTGTGTGTGTGTGTGTGTGTGTGTGTGTGTGTGTGTGTGTGTGTGTTGCAAGTGAGCGAAATATTTTTATGTGCACATCTAAAGAGAAACTGTTGTAGTAAAAACATCGCATATATACCCAAGAACCGATAAACAGAGTAAGAGAGAGAGAGAGAGAGAGAGTAATGGAAAATAAACAAGAAAGATCAGCTGAAAGATAAAAATTGTATTCGACAAAGAAAAGGAAAAAGAAAAAGAAGGGAAATAAAGAGCAAGAGAAAGAAAGAACCAAAAACAATGAAAAAACGAAAGATAAGATAAGGAAGGACACAGAGAGAGAGAGAGAGAGCCTCATCATCACCATCGCATTATCTCAACACTACACCAACGCTATTCTCTTCTCGTGTGGGTCGGCTAATGAATGCAGAATGTCCTGGCCTTCCTTCATCCTCCCCCTCACACAAAAAATCCTGTAACCTGCCCTTTTCTTTTTCCTCTCTGTGCCTCATGTTATCCTCCTCTTTCTTTCATTCTTTCTTTATCTTTATCCATCTGCTCTTTTACTTTGTCTTCCCTCTCTGTAATTCCAGTATATTGTTTAGTAAGTAAATTCAACCAACGATTTGATGCTAAATTTCGATTCTTGGTGTTGATTGATTTTGTCCTTATTTGACATATGTAACATTGACCTATTTTTTATTTATCTTTAATTTGCATAGTTTTTTATTGTCTTATATATCTCTGTTTCCCCTTTTTATTTCCTCTATAGTCATTATTTTATCTTTTCCTGCTCTTCTTTCATCTATATTTATCTTCGTCATACCAATATATGTTTTAGACTTATTTCCCTTTGCCTTATTTAAATTTAAGTATCATTTTACCCATTTTTAACTATCTTTTGTCCCTATTTTCCCAATTCGTTGCTCACGTTTTCATAATTTTCCTTTTTCCTACCAACCACCATTTTCTTTACAGCATTTTATCTCTTTCCTACCGATTTATTTTTGTTACGTATATTTTGTTTTCCTTTATTTCTACCAAGTTACATTCTTACAGTTTTTACCTTTTACTGCAGCTTCCCCCGACGTTTTACTATATGCATACACTCATACAAGCTTCCCAATATTGCTTAAGGTCAGAGGTGCATGCAAATTACCTATCAAGAAGGAGGAATGCCGAAACCTTTTATATTTTATAAAAGGTCTTTCCGTGCCTACCATGCTAAGGGTTCCCCCCCCCCCTCATCTAACGCCTCTTTTAACATGAGTTACCTGTTTGTTGTGGAAGTGAGGTGTGTGTGTGTGTGTGTGTGTGTGTGTGTGTGTGTGTGTGTGTGTGTGTGTGTGTGTGTGTGTGTGTGTGTGTGTAAGGAAAAAAGTCATCCTATTTCCCTCCTCATAACCTAAAGCATGTGTTTTTTTCTCTCGTGTTTAAGGCCAAAATCGGGGTTCACACACACACACACACACACACACACACACACACTCGTTCCTATTTGATCCATTGCATTGTTAATTGAGATATCACCTTTATTAACCACTAGTTTAATATGACTCAAAGTCCTTTAGAAACATATGATATTAGTCCTTTTTTTAGGGGGTTTAGCCCACCGGGGCACAGGTCACTGACCCACATCAGGGCCTGGGGGGCGGAGGGATGTAATTAATAATAATAATAATAATAATAATAATAATAATAATAATAATAATAATAATAATAATAATAATAATAATAATAATAATAATAATAATAATAATAATAATAATAATAATAATAATAATAATAATAAATACAAAAATAAAAAATAAAAAATCAAGAGTGAGAAACAATATACAGTATATATGTTGTGTTGTCAATAGTAAGAGAGACAATTGAGACCCTGCAATTGTGTGTAAATGAGGCAGAAAGTCAGATGAGCAGCCTGGGACTTGGTCACATATGGCAGCAGGGTCTACCATTAGACAACACAATATGCTTCCAATATCTTCCCAGGCGGTAGTACCTCCCTGTTTGGTAGCTGCCTACTACCCATATTATCCTAGTTTTTATTTTATTTTAAGTTTTATTGTCGATATTTTCTAAATTTTATGTTTCAACTCAACTTTATTAAGGATCGTTCAGTAGGGTACAAGTTCTCAGACAGACAGACAGTCTTTTAAAATATCTCAATTAAATCTTTATTCAGTCTTTTCAATCCATGACGGCAAGTTTTCGATCCTAGAGACTAACTTAGTATCTAATTCCCATATCAGGCAGTCATTCTTTTAATTCTGTAATGCCCCAATTAGTCGTAAAAACTCCCAGTCATTCATTTTGTCATTGGCCAGTCATTCGCACCAGGCAGTCATTCTACCTCCAGACACTCTAACAGTCTAACATATGTGTAAATTTTCGTATTACTAACATGATTATTTATATTTATTTATGTTTTTACTGTTAACATGAATTAACACTTTAATGGTTGTGTAATGTCTCCTCATGTCACTGTTAACTGTGTAACGATCCCTCATGTCACTGTTAACTGTGTAATGTTCCCTCATGTCACTATTAACTGTGCAAAAGAGACAGACATAGAAATGACAGAGAGAGAGAGAGAGAGAGAGAGTTGTCCTCACCCTTCCACCTAATCTCCCCGTGTTGATTCCCTCCAAGGACAGTCAGTAGTATTTATGTTACGTCTGGACTGTCTTAATATATATAACACGTGTAAGATGAACGTCGCCTCGTTTCGTGGGATTTAGTAACATTACCTGAACGTATCTTAGTGGCATTCAGTGACGTGGATCGTAATTCTTGGTTATTTGTTTTTCTTTGACATATTTACTCTGTTTTTTTTATAAACAATGGGAAATATATTCTTGATTTTTAAGAATTTTTGGATTATGAATAAAAATCTTGTTTGGATGGATTATTAAAAATTATAATCGAGTTCATAATGATTATTTTTGTTTTAAGTATCTACGATGGACCGATATAATTAATACAAAATTAGTGCAGGTGCAAGTTGATGGTATGATCAAGTGTGTGTGTGTGTGTGTGTGTGTGTGTGTGTTATTCTTTTTTACTTCTTTTCTGTCACTTTCCACACTTCTTTTCCACTTTTCCAACCCTCCCACAGTCTGCTAAATACTGTGGGCCCTTCATCCAGCCTTAACCAAAGTAAACCTGGAATAAAGATAAAGATAAAGAGAGAGAGAGAGAGAGAGAGAGAGGAACCACCAGATAAAAAAAGGGAAACTAAGAAAGCAATGAAAGAAAAAGAGAAAATTTGTTAAAGAAAAAGAAAAATAGAACAAGAAAAAAGAAAAAGAGAGTAGGCGAGAGACACTATCACCCTCGCCAAGCTTAATTGTTCCCCGTATGTCAAGAAGCTGGGTACGATTACCTTATGTGACGTGAAGATTAAATAAATATACGAGGGGACGCTTATTACACTATTACATTGTACTGTGTAATAGATGCCTCCAATTACACCTTCCCTCAGGAGTAGTGTATGGAGGACGCTGGAAGATGCTGGAAGATGCTGGAAAAGGCTGGAACCACCAAGTATACTTTAGTGTTTAATAGAGAAATGTTGATAGATTATTACAAGATTATGTTATATTTTTTGAAACGTTGATGATAGATGCGTTAAACGTTTCATATATTAGTGACGTTGATGATGGATGCGTTAAACGTTTCATATATCAGTGACATTGATGATAGATGCGTTAAACGTTTCATATATTAGTGACGCTGATGATGGATGCGTTAAACGTTTCATATATTAGTGACGTTGATGACGGATGCGTTAAACATTTCAAACATCAGAGAAAATAATATTATGAATATTTTCTGATTTCTACACTTGTTTTATTTGCTATATTTAACCATAAACCGTAAAAAAAATATAACTTAATATATGGGACTATTAAATGCACATATAACCCAATGATATAAGAGCAATATACATGACAATCTTATTTTACTGAAAGTGATTATAAGAAATGTTTATAATATCACTCCAACGAACTAATTTCCATCCTACAGGTAAATACGGGTAAAAACATGTTAAAACACAGTAGATACAACTAACCTGAGGATGAACTAAACACAGTAAGAATGATACAGTATTATTCATGGCATCGAATACAGTACTAATATTTATATCATTGTCAACGGAAGTATTGTGGAGGCATTCCAGTGAATTGGTCCCCAAGTTATCCATCTGTTTAGCTTTGTAGACAATAGTATGAATGAATAACCACTTGTTTCCATGCCTAGTATTATTCATCTTTAGAATTTAAAAAAAAAATGTTTACGTCAAGTGAAATAATCTCTATAAAAATTTAAATAACGGATTAGTCGATTAAGTCTAATTGGTATTTTATTGTATTAGAAACAGTTTCTATGTACGCTTCAAATTTACTTATCTAGGTTAGGTTAGGTTAGGTGAGGTTAGGTTGGGTTAGGTTAGGTTACGTACTCATAAACAACAACAACCATCCCGCTGTGTAATACATATAGCAACAGAGTGCACCGCCAAACTCCATATAACTTGTTCCTGTAAGCCTGACGAAAGCACCACAGGGGTTCAAGGGCCAACAAAGTCTTTTGCCAATAAACCATCAAAGTTCAGTTGACATTGCTCTTATGCCTTGTGTCTCAGAAGACCTGAAACCTAACAGCGGCTAAATGAGGTCAAGTCGCGTCCACAGCACAAAGAAAATGGGTTGTGAAGTTTTGGATGTTTGTAACTTTTCGTGCACGTCTCTCTCTCTCTCTGTCACTCCCCTTCAAGCCTTGTTAGGTAGACTGTATACACTACACTACACTGCACTACACTACACTACACTACACTACACTACACCACACCACACCACACCACACCACACCACACCACACACCCACCCACCCAACCCCACCCACACCACACCACACCACACCACACCACACCACACCACACCACACCACACCACACCACACCACACTACACTACACTACACTACACTACACTACACTACACTACACTACACATTTCAATTTTATATAGAAAGAGAATATAATCCCCACTGTTCTATATCACATGTACATTTATTGACATTTAGCTCACTTCAGAATAGATTTCACAAAGGCCCGTTACAAATGAATCCGACAATGGTACAGTTAAAACATGGGGGGTTTAACTGTATCTAGGAAAGGCACAATATAACCACAACATTTTCCAAAGCAAATAGTTATTAGGTATAGAGACCAACAAACGTATACTCACCCTTTGTTCAAGATCATCTAGACCGCTTCTATATTATATTCATGGTTTTAAGGTATATATTTCACGATCTGTGTATATAGTGTGTCCCAGAAAAATGTCTATGTCTGCCTCCCTCCCTCCTTGCTCCCTGAGACATTGTGAGTTGGAGGAAGGGAGGCAGGCAGGGAGGAGGCAGGCAGGGAGGGAGGAAGGGAGGCAGGGGGGGAGAGACGGAGGGACAATTTTCAGGTACACCCAATATTTAAACCTTAAAAGAACAGTGAACCATAGACGAGTAAATTTATAAAACGCTGAATAAATATCTCTATATAATCGAAGAGTACGAGATATGTTGGGGAGCACTTCAGGTTGGCCATCAGTCACCTGTTAAGAAATGTGGCCGGACAGATACTGTTACAGGTCTATCAATTACACTAGCCAGGTCGCTCTCCCTATTGAACATTATTACTCTCTCACGTCGCCACTGCGGTTTCCGCGACAGCAGCAGCAGCAGCATCATGATGTTGCATCCACCAATTAGTCCGGAACCGGGTTATTCGGCTGTCTGCGAACAGTCCGGTTTTAACCTTACCCAACAAACAACATCCACTCTCGAGGTGCGGTACGATGAATGTCCTATCGTCCGACCTTGTATGCTGGATTGCACTATTTCACTATATTAAGGGGAGAGGGTGCCTTCACACACATATTCGGTGTGAAATATCTTCCGCCCCCCAGCGGAGCGCTTCGGCGCCTCTGCGAAGCAAAGCGCGGCATTCAAAAACAACAACCAAAATTGCCGTCACTTCCCTGCCCTGCAATGGCTGG
>NW_024735056.1:0-7279 GCF_018991925.1 Homarus americanus
TGCTCCCTGGTACACACACTCCCACGGTGGTGATGGTGAACCTAACGCTCCTTGGTACACACACTCATACGGTGGTGACGGTGAACCTAACGCTCCCTGGTACACACACTACCACGGTGGTGATGGTGAACCTAACGCTCCCTGGTACACAGACACCCACGATGGTGAACCTAACGCTCCCTGGTACACACACTCCCACAATGGTGATGGTGACCCTAACGCTCCCTGGTACACACACTCCCACGATGGTGATGATGAACCGAACGCTCCGTGGTACACACACTCCCACGGTGGTGATGGTAAACCGAAGGGTCTCTGGTACACACACTCTCACGGTGGTGATGGTGAACCTAATGCTCCCTGGTACACACACTCCCAGGGTGGTGATGGTTAACCTAACGCTCCCTAGTACACACACTCCCACGGTGGTGATGGTGAACCTAACGCTCCCTGGTACACAGACACCCACAATGGTGAAGCTTACATTCCCTGGTACACACACTCCCACGGTGGTGATGGTGAACCTAACGCTCCCTGGTACACACACTCCCAAAGGATGATGGTGAACCTAACGCTCCCTGGTTCACAGACACCCACGATGGTGAACCTAACATTCCCTGGTACACACACTCCCACGGTGGTTATGGTGAACCTAACGCTCCCTGGTACACAGACAACCACGATGGTGAACCTAACATTCCCTGGTACACACACTCTCACGGTGGTGATGGTGAACCTAATGCTCCCTCTTACACACACTCCCATGGTGTTGATGGTGAACATAATGCTCCCTGGTACACACACTCCCACGGTGGTGATGGTGAACCTAACGCTCCTTGGTACACACACTCATACGGTGGTGACGGTGAACCTAACGCTCCATGGTACACACACTACCACGGTGGTGATGGTGAATCTAACGCTCCCTGGTACACAGACACCCACAATGGTGAACCTAACGCTCCCTGGTACACACACTCCCACGGTGGTGAGAAGGTGAACCTAACACTCCTGGTACACTCCCTCTCCCCACGGTGGTGATGGTGAACCTAATGCTCCCTGGTACACACACTCCCACGGCGGTGAACCTAACACTCCCTGGTACACACACTCCTACGGTGGTGATGGTGAACCTAACGCTCCCTGGTACACATACTCCCTCTGCAGTGAACCTAACGCTCCCTGGTACACACACTCCCACGATGGTGATGGTGACCCTAACGCTCCCTGGTACACACACTCCCACGTTAGTGATGGTGAACCTAACGCTCCCTGGTACACACACTCCCACGATGGTGATGGTGACCCTAACGCGCCCTATTACACACACTCCCACGGTGGTGATGGTGAACCTAACGCTCCCTGGTACACACACTCCCACGCCGGTGAACCTAAAGCTCCCTGGTACACACAGTCCCACAATGGTGATTGTGAACCTAACGCTATCAGGTACACACACTCCCACGGTGGTGATGGTGAACCTAATGCTCCCTCTTACACACACTCCCATGGTGTTTATGGTGAACATAATGCTCCTTGGTACAAACACTCCCACGGTGGTGAACCTAATGCTCCCTGGTACACACACACTTCCACAGTGGTGAACCTAACCCTCCCAGGTACACACACTCCCACGGTGGTGATGGTGAACCTAACCCTCCCTGGTGCACACACTCCAAGGTGGTGATGGTGAACCTAACGCTCCCTGGTACACACACTCCCACGGTGGTGATTGTGAACCTAACGCTCCCTGGTACACACACTCCCACGGTGGTGAAGTTGAACCTAACGCTCCCTGGTACACACTCCCACGGTGGTGATGGTGAACCTAATGCTCCCTCTTACACACACTCCCATGGTGTTGCTGGTGAACATAATGCTCCCTGGTACACACACTCCCACGGTGGTGAACCTAATGCTCCCTGATACACACACTCACACGGCGGTGAACCTAACGCTCCCTGGTACACACATTCCCACGGTGGTGATGGTGAACCTAACGCTCCCTGGTACACAGACACCCACGATGGTGAACCTAACGCTTCCTGGTACACACACTCCCAGTGTGGTGATGGTAAACCTAACGCTCCCTGGTACACACACTCCCACGGCGGTGAACCTAACGCTCCGTGGTACACACACTCCCACGGTGGTGATGGTGTACCGAAGGCTCTCTGGTACACACACTCTCTAGGTGGTGATGGTGAAACTAACGCTTCCTCGTACACACCCACACGGTAGTGATGGTGAACCTAACGCTCCTAGTACACACACTCCCACGGTGGTGATGGTGAACCTAACGCTCCCTGGTACACAGACCCCCACGATGGTGAAGCTAACACTCCCTGGTACACACACTCCCACGGTGGTGATAGTGAACCTATCGCTCCCTGGGACACACACTCCCAAAGGATGATGGTGAACCTAACGCTCCCTGGTACACAGACACCCACGATGGTGAACCTAACATTCCCTGGTACACACACACTCACGGTGGTGATGGTGAACCCTAACGCTCCCTGGTACACAGACACCCCACATTGGTGAACCTAACACATTCCCTGGTACACACACACTCACAGGTGGTGATGGTGAACCTAATGCTCCCTCTTACACACACACTCCCATGGTGGTGATGGTGAACATAATGCTCCCTGGTACACACTCCCACAGTGGTGATGGTGAACCTAACGCTCCCTGGTACACACACTCCCATGGTGGTGATGGTGAACCTAACGCTCCCTTTTACACACACTCCCACAGTGGTGATGGTGAACCTAACGGTATGTGGTACACACACTCCCACGGTGGTGATGGTGAACATAACGCTTCCTGGTACACACACTCCCACGATGGTGATGGTGAACTTTACGCTCCCTGGTACATACACTCCCACGGTGGTGATGGTGATTCTAACGCTCCCTGGCACACAGGCACCCACGATGGTGAAGCTAACACTCCCTGGTACACACACACCCACGATGGTGATGGTGAACCTAACACTCCCTGGTACATATACTCCCACGGTGGTGACGGTGAACCTAACGGTATGTTGTACACACACTCCCACGGTGGTGATGGTGAACATAACGCTTCCTGGTTCAAACACTCCCACGATGGTGATGGTGAACTTAACGCTCTCTGGTACATATACTCCCACGGTGGTGATGGTGAACCTAACATTCCCTGATACACACACTCCCACGGTGGTTATGGTGAACCTAACGCTCCCTGGTACACACACTCCCACGGTGGTGAAGGTGAATCTAACGCTCCCTGGTACACACACTCCCACGGTGGTGAAGGTGAACCTAACGCTCAATGGTACACACACTCCCACGGTGGTGACCGTGAACCTAACGCTCCCTAGTACACACACTCCCACGGTGGTGATGGTAAACCTAACGCTCCCTGGCACACAGACACCCACGATGGTGAACATAACACTCCCTGGTACACACACTCCAACGGTGGTGATGGTGAACCGAATGCTCCCTGGCACACACACATACACGGCGGGGAACCTAACACTCCCTGGTACACACACTCCCTCGGTGGTGATGGTGAACCTCACGCTCCCTGGTACACACAATCCCACTGCGGTGAACCTAACGCTCCCTGGTACACACACTCCCACGGTGGTGATGGTGAACCTAACGCTCCCTGGTACACACACTCTCACGGTGTTGATGAGGACCTAATGCTCCCTGGTACACACACTCCCACGGTGGTGATGGTGAACCTAATGCTCCCTGGTACACACACTCCCACGGCGGTGAACCTAACACTCCCTGGTACACACACTCCCACGGTGGTGATGGTGAACCTAACGCTCCCTGGTTCACACACTTCCACGGCGGTGAACCTGATGCTCCCTGGTACACACACTCCCACGATGGTGATGGTGACCCTATGCCTCCCTGGTACACACTCCCACGTTAGTGATGGTGAACCTAACGTTCCCTGGTACACACACACACTCCCACGGTGGTGATGGTGAACCTAACGCTCCCTGGTACACACACTCCCACGGTGGTGAATGGTGAACCTAATGCTCCCTGGTGCACACACTCTCACGGTGGTGATGGTGAACCTAATGCTCCCTCTTACACACACTCCCATGGTGTTGCTGGTGAACATAATGCTCCCTGGTACACACACTCCCACGGTGGTGAAACTAATGCTCCCTGATACACACACTCACACAGCGGTGAACCTAATGCTCCCTGGTACACACATTACCATGGTGGTGATGGAGAACCTAACGCTACCTGGTACACACCCTCCCACGGTGGTGAATGTGAACCTAACGCTATCTGGAACACACACTCCCACGGTGGTGATAGTGAACCTAACGCTACCTGGAACACACACTCCCACGGTGGTGAATGTGAACCTAACGCTATCTGGTGCACACACTCCCATGGTGTTGATGGTGAACCTAATGCTCCCTGGTACACACACTCCCACGGTGGTGATGGTGAAGCTATCCCTCCCTGGTACACGCACTCCCACGGTGGTGATGGTGAAATTAACGCTTCCTGGTACACACCCACACGGTGGTGATGGTGAACCTAACGCTCCCTGGTACACACACTCCCACAGTGGTGATGGTGAACCTAACGCTCCCTGGTACACACATGCACATGGATGTGACGGTGAACCTAACGCTCCCTGGAACACACACTCCCACGGTGGTGATCGTGAACCTAACACTCCCTGGTTCACAGACACCGATGATGGTGATTCTAATGCTCCCTGGTACACACACTCCCAGTGTGGTGATGGTAAACCTAACGCTCCCTAGTACACACACTCCCACGGCGGTGAACCTAACGCTCCCTGGTGCACACACTCCCACGTTGGTGTTGGTAAACCTAACGCTCCCTGGTTCACACACTCCCACGGTGGTGATGGTGAACCTAACGCTCCCTGTTACACACACTCCCACGGTGGTGATGGTGAACCAAACGCTCCCTGGTACACACACTCCCACAGTGGTGGTGGTGAAGCTAACCCTCCCTGGTACACACACTCCCACGTTGGTGTTGGTAAACCTAATGCTCCCTGGTACACACATTCCCACGGTGGTGATGGTGAACCTAATGCTCCCTGGTACACACACTCTCACGGTGGCGATGGTGAACCTAATATTGCCTGGTACGCACACTCCCACGGTGATGATGGTGTACCTAACATTCTGGTACACACACTACTTTGTTGGTGATGGTGAACCTAACGCTCCCTGGTACACACCCTCATACGGCGGTGAACCTAACACTCCCTGGTACACACACACTTCCACGGTGGTGATGGTGATCCTAACGCAACCTGGTACAGACACTCCCACGGTGGTGATGGTGAACCTAATGCTCCCTGGTACACACACTCCCAAAGGATGATGGTGAACCTAACGCTCCCTGGTACACAGACACCCACGATGGTGAACCTAACATTCCCTGGTACACACACTCCCACGGTGGTTATGGTGAACCTAACGCTCCCTGGTACACAGACACCCACGATGGTGAACCTAACATTCCCTGGTACACACACTCTCACGGTGGTGATGATGAACCTAATGCTCCCTCTTACACACACTCCCATGGTGTTGATGGTGAACATAATGCTCCCTGGTACACACACTCCCACGGTAGTGATGGTGAACCTAACGCTCCTTGGTACACACACTCATACGGTGGTGACGGTGAACCTAACGCTCCCTGGTACACACACTACCACGGTGGTGATGTTGAACCCTAACGCTCCCTAACTGGGCTTCCCACGATGGGGAACCTAACACTCCCTGGTACACACACTCTCACGGTGGTGATGGTGAACCTAACGCTCCCTGGTACACATACTCCCACGGTGGTGATGATGAACCTAACGCTCCCTGGTACACACACTCCCACGGTAGTGATGGTGAAACTAACGCTCCCTGGTACACACACTCCCATGGTGGTGATGGTGAGCCTAACGCTCCCTGGTACACACACTCCCACGGTGGTGATGGTGAACCTAACACTCCCTGGTACACACACTCCCACGGTGGTGATGGTGAACCTAACGCTCCGTGGTAAACACACTCCCACGGTGGTGATGGTGAACCTAACGCTCCCTGATACACACACTCACACTGCGGTGAACCTAACGCTCCCTGGTACACACACACTCCCACGGTGGTGATGGTGAACCTAATGCTCCATTGTACACACTCCCACGGTGGTGATGGTGAACCTAACGCTCCCTGGTACACACACTCCCATGGTGGTGATGGTGAACCTAATGCTCCCTGGTACACACACTCCCACGGTGGTGATGGTGAACCTAATGCTTCCTGGTACACACACTCCCACGGTGGTGATGGTGAACCTAACGCTCCGTGGTAAACACACTCCCACGGTGGTGATGGTGAACCTAACGCTCCTCCCTCACTGCGGTGAACTTTGCTCCTGTTTCTCACGGTGGTGATGGTGAACCTAATGCTCCTAATTTTACACGCTCACATTCCCAGTGATGGTGAACCTAACGCTCCTGGTACACACTTTTGCCTCCCCAGGGTAGTGAAGGTGAACCTAACGCTCCTGTTTCACCTCTCACGGTGGTGATGGTGAACCTAATGCTCCCTGGTACACACACTCCTACGGTGGTGATGGTGAACCTAACGCTCCCTGGTACACACACTCCCAGGGTAGTGAAGGTGAACCTAACGCTCCCTGGTACACACGCTCCCACGGTGGTGAAGGTGAACCTAACGCTCAATGGTACACGGACTCCCACGGTGGTGACCGTGAACCTAACGCTCCCTGGTACACGCACTCCCAGGGTGGTGATGGTAAACCTAACGCTCCCTGGCACACAGACACCCACGATGGTGAACCTAACTTTCCCTGGTACACACACTCCAACGGTGGTGATGGTGAACCTAATGCTCCATGGCACACACACTCCCACGGCGGTGAACCTAACACTCCCTGGTACACACACTCAAACGGTGGTGATGGTGACCCTAACGGTGCCTAGTACACACACTCCCACTGCGGTGAACCTAACGCTCCCTGGTACATACACTCCCACGGTGGTGATAGTGAACCTAACGCTCCCTGGTACACACATTCTCACGGTGTTGATGGTGAACCTAATGCTCCCTGGTACCCACACTCCCACGGTGGTGATGGTGAACCTAATGCTCCCTGGTACACACACTCCCACGGCGGTGAACCTAACACCCCCTGGTACACACACTCCCACGGTGGTGATGGTGAACCTAATGCTC
>NW_024735057.1:0-22568 GCF_018991925.1 Homarus americanus
ACCAGGACAATAAAAGCAGTCCTAGACTCTACTATATTTCACACAACGCCTGTTCAACGAGCTTATGGCGCTATGAACCTCTAATGGAGACCACCCGTGCTGCTTAGGTGATCAGAGCAACGTTTTACCAAATGCCGCTTCAAAACACGAGGATCCATATATATTTCATTTGCCCAATAAAGCACGTGGCTTCTACATATAATCAGCACCTCACCCCACCAGGATTCGAACCCACGATCTTCTAATTGTGACCGGGGAACGCTACCTCTGGGCCACCAGGACAATAATAGCAGTCCTAGACTCTGCTATATTTCACACAAAGCCTGTTCTACGAGCTTATGGCGCTGTGAACCTCTAGTGGGGACCATCCGTGCCGCTTAGGTGATCAGAGCAACGTTTTACCAAATCCGGCTTCGAAACACGAGGATCTATATATATTTCATTAACCCAATAAAGCACGCGGACTTCTACATATAATCAACACCTCACCCCACCAGGATTCGAACCCACGATCTTATATTTGTGACCGAGGAACGCTACCTATGGGCCACCAGGACACTATAAGCAGTCCTAGACTCATATTTCACACAAAGCCTGTTCAACGAGCTTATGGCGCCGGAACTCTAATAAAGGGACACCGAAGTATGCCGCTTAGGTGATAAAGACATCGTTTACCGAATGCGGCTTCGAAACACGAGGATCATATATATTTCATTAGCCCAATAAAACCGCAGCGGACTTCTACATATAATCAACAACTCACCCCACCAGGATTTGAACCCACGATCTTATAATTGTGACCGGGGGACTACCTCTGGGCCACCGGACAATAAAGCATTCCTAGACTCTGCTATATTTCCTAAAATATTCAGCGGGCTTGTAACGTGAACCTCTAATGAATACTGTGCCAGCAGGTGATCAGAGCAACGTTTTACCAAATCGACTACGAAACACGGGGATCATATATATATTTCATTGGCCAATAAAGCCGCCTTAGGACTTCTACATATAATCAACACCTCACTCCACCAGGATTCGAACCCACGATCTTATAATTGTGACCAAGGAACGCTACCTATGGGCCACCAGGACACTATAAGCAGTCCTAGACTCTGTTATATTTCACACAAAGCTTGTTCAACGAGCTTATGGCGCTGTGAACCACTATAGGGACCACCCGTGCCGCTTAGGTGATCAGAGCAACGTTTTACCAAATGCGGCTTCGAAACACTAGGATCCATATATATTTCATTAGCCCAATAAAGCAGGCGGACTTCTACATATAATCAACACCTCACCCCACCAGGATTTGAACCCACGATCTTATAATTGTGACGGGGAACGCTACTTATGGGCCACCAGGACACTATAAGCAGTCCTAGACTCTGTTATACTTCACACAAAGCCTGTTCAGCAAGATTATGGCGCCGTAAACCACTATAGGTGACGACCCGTGCCGCTTAGGTGATCAGAGCAACGTTTTACCAAATCCGGCCTGGAAACTCGAGGATCCATATATATTTCATTAGCCCAATAAAGCACGCGGACTTCTACATATAATCAACACCTCACCCCACCAGGATTTGAACCCGCGATCTTATAATTGTGACGGGGGAACGCTACCTCTGGGCCACCAGGACAATAAAAGCAGTCCTAGACTCTGCTATATTTCACACAAAGCCTGTTCAACGAGTTTATGGCGCCGTGAACCTCTAATGGGGACCACCCATGCCGCTTAGGTGATCAGAGCAACGTTTTACCAAATGCGGCTTCGAAACAAGAAGGATCCATATATATTTCATTAGCCCAATAAAGCACGCGGACTTCTACATATAATCAACGCCTCACCCCACCAGGATTTGAAGCCACGATCTTATAATTGTGACTGGGGGAACGCTACCTCTGGGCCACCAGGACAATAAAACCAGTCCTAGACTCTGCTATATTTCACACAAAGCCTGTTCAACGAGCTTATGGCGGCGTGAACCTCTCATGGGGACCACCCGTGCCGCTTAGATGATCAGAGCAACGTTTTACCAAATGCGGCTTCGAAACACGAGGATCCATATATATTTCATTAGCCCAATAAAGCACGCGGACTTCTACATATAATCAACACCTCACCCCACGAGGATTTAAACCCACGATCTTATAATTGTGACCGGGGAACGCTACCTCTGGGCCACCAGGATAATAAAAGCAGTCCTAGACTCTACTATATTTCACACAAAGCCAGTTCAACGACCTTATGGCGCCGTGAACCTCTCATGGGGACCACCAGTGCCGCTTAGGTGATCAGAGCAACGTTTTACCAAATGCGGCTTCGAAACACGAGGATCCATATATATTTCATTAGCCCAATAAAGCACGCAGCTTCTACATATAATCAACACCTCACCTCACAAGCATTTGAAGCCACGATCTTATAATTGTGACCGGGGAACGCTACCTCTGGGCCACCAGGACAATAAAAGCAGTCTTAGACTCTGCTATATTTCACACAAAGCCTGTTCAACGAGCTTATGGCGCCGTGAACCTCTAATGGGGACCACCCGTGCCGCTTAGGTGATCAGAGCAACGTTTTACCAAATGCGGCTTCGAAACACGAGGATCCATATAAATTTCATTTGCCCAATAAAGCAAGCGGCTTCTACATATAATCAACACCTCACCCCACCAGGATTCGAACCCACGATCTTCTAATTGTGACCGGGGAACGCTACCTCTGGGCCACCAGGACAATAAAAGCAGTCCTAGACTCTGCTATATTTCACACAAAGCCTGTTCAACGAGCTTATGGCGCTGTGAACCTCTAATGGGGACCATCCGTGCCGCTTAGGTGATCAGAGCAAAGTTTTACCAAATCCGGCTTCAAACACAAGGATCCATATATATTTCATTAGCCCAATAGAGCACGCGGACTTCTACATATAATCAACACCTCACTCCACCAGTATTCGAACCCACGATCTTATAATTGTGACCGAGGAACGCTACCTATGGGCCACCAGGACACTATAAGCAGTCCTAGACTCTGTTATTTTTCACACAAAGCCTGTTCAACGAGCTTATGGCGCTGTGAACCACTATAGGGGACCACCCGTGCCGCTTAGGTGATCAGAGCAAAGTTTAACCAAATGCGGCTTCGAAACACTAGGATCCATATATATTTCAGTAGCCCAATAAAGCACGCGGACTTCTACATATAATCAACACCTCACCCCACCAGGATTTAAACCCACGATCTTATAATTGTGACCGGGGAACGCTACCTCTGGGCCACCAGGATAATAAAAGCAGTCCTAGACTCTGCTATATTTCACACAAAGCCTGTTCAACGAGCTTATGGCGCCGTGAACCGCTAATAGGGACCACCCGTGCCGCTTAGGTGATCAGAGCAACGTTTTACCAAATGCGGCTTCAAAACACGAGGATCCATATATATTTCATATGCCCAATAAAGCACTCGGACATCTATATATAATCAACACCTCACCCACCAGGATTTAAACCCACAATCTTATAATTGTGACCGGGGTATGCTACCTCTGGGCAACCAGGACAATAAAAGCAGTCCTAGACTCTACTATATTTCACACAAAGCCTGTAGACGAGATTATGGGGCTGTGAACCACTATAGGGGACAACCCGTGCCGCTTAGGTGATCAGAGCAACGCTTTACCAAATGCAGTTTCAAAACACGAGGATCCATATATATTTCATTTGCCCAATAAAGCACGCAGCTTCTACATATAATCAACACCTCACCCCACCAGGATTCGAACCCACGATCTTCTAATTGTGACCGGGGAACGCTACCACTGGGACACCAGGACAATAAAAGCAGTCCTAGACTCTGCTATATGTCACACAAAGCCTGTTCAACGAGCTTATGGCGCTGTGAACCTCTAATGGGGACCATCCGTGCCGCTTAGGTGATCAGAGCAACGTTTTACCAAATCCGGCTTAGAATCACAAGGATCCATATATATTTCATTATCCCAATAGAGCACGCGGACTTCTACATATAATCAACACCTCACTCCACCAGGATTCGCACCCACGATCTTATAATTGTGACCGAGGAACGCTACCTATGGGCCACCAAGACACTATAAGCAGTCCTAGACTCTGTTATATTTCACACAAAGCCTGTTCAATGAGCTTATGGCGCTGTGAACCACTATAGGGGACCACCCGTGCTGCTTAGGTGATCAGAGCAACGTTTTACCAAATGCGGCTTCGAAACACTAGGATCCATATATATTTCATTAGCTCAATAAAGCACGCGGACTTCTACATATAATCAACACCTCACCCCACCAGGATTTGAAGCCACGATCTTATAATTGTAACCGGGGAGCGCTACCTCTGGGCCACCAGGACAATAAAAGCAGTCCTAGACTCTGCTATATTTCACACAAAGCCTGTTCAACGAGCTTATGGCGCCGTATACCTCTAATGGGGACCACCCGTGCCGCTTAGGTGATCAGGGCAACGTTTTACCAAATGCGGCTTCGAAACACGAGGATCCATATATATTTCATTTGCCCAATAAAGCAAGCGGCTTCTACATATAATCAACACCTCACCCCTCCAGGATTCGAACCCACGATCTTCTAATTGTGACCGGGGAACGCTAACTCTGGGCCACCAGGACAATAAAAGCAGTCCTAGACTCTGCTATATTTCACAAAAAGCCTGTTCAACGGGCTTATGGCGCTGTGAACATCTAATGGGGACCATCCGTGCCGCTTAGGTGATCAAAGCAAAGTTTTTCCAAATCCGGCTTCAAAACACAAGGATCCATATATATTTCATTAGCCCAATAGAGCACGCGGACTTCTACATATAATCAACACCTCACTCCACCAGGATTCGAACCCACGATCTTATAATTGTGACCGAGGAACGCTACCTATGGGCCACCAGGACACTAAAAGCAGTCCTAGACTCTGTTATTTTTCACACAAAGCCTGTTCAACGAGCTTATGGCGCTGTGAACCTCTAATAGGGACCACCTGTGCCGGTTGGGTGATCAGGCAACATTTTTTGCCAAATCCGGCTTGGGCTCACGAGGATCATATATTTCCAATAGCCCAATAAAGCACGCGGACTTCTACATATAATCAACACCTCACCACACCAGGATTTGAACACACGATCTTATAATTGTGACCGGGGAACGCTACCTCTGGGCCACCAGGACAATAAAAGCAGTCCTAGACTCTGCTATATTTCACACAAAGCGTGTTCAACGAGCTTATGGCACTGTGAACCTCTAATGGGGACCACCCGTGCCGCTTAGGTGATCAGACCACCGTTTTTCCAAATGCGGCGTCGAAACAAGGAGGATTCATATATATTTCATTAGCCCAATAAAGCATGACTTTACCATATAATCAACACCTCACTCACCAGTATTCGAACCCACGATCTTATAATTGTGACCGAGGAACGCTACCTATGGGCCACCAGGACACTATAAGCAGTCCTAGACTCTGTTATTTTTCACACAAAGCCTGTTCAACGAGCTTATGGCGCTGTGAACCACTATAGGGGACCACCCGTGCCGCTTAGGTGATCAGAGCAAAGTTTAACCAAATGCGGCTTCGAAACACTAGGATCCATATATATTTCATTAGCCCAATAAAGCACGCGGATTTCTACATATAATCAACACCTCACCCCACCAGGATTTAAACCCACGATCTTATAATTGTGACTGGGGAACGCTACCTCTGGGCCACCAGGATAATAAAAGCAGTCCTAGACTCTGCTATATTTCGCACAAAGCCTGTTCAACGAGCTTATGGCGCCGTGAACCGCTAATGGGGACCACCCGTGCCGCTTAGGTGATCAGAGCAACGTTTTACCAAATGCGGCTTCAAAACACGAGGATCCATATATATTTTGTATGCCCAATAAAGCCTTTCCCGGGACTTCTATATATATTCTAACACCTTTACCCACCAGAGTTTAAACCCACAATCTTATAATTGCAGCCGGGGTATCTGCCTCTGGGCAACCAGGACAATAAAAGCAGTCCTAGACTCTACTATATTTCACACAAAGCCTGTAGACGAGATTATGGGGCTGTGAACCACTATAGGGGACAACCCGTGCCGCTTAGGTGATCAGAGCAACGCTTTACCAAATGCAGTTTCAAAACACGAGGATCCATATATATTTCATTTGCCCAATAAAGCACGCAGCTTCTACATATAATCAACACCTCACCCCACCAGGATTCGAACCCACGATCTTCTAATTGTGACCGGGGAACGCTACCACTGGGACACCAGGACAATAAAAGCAGTCCTAGACTCTGCTATATGTCACACAAAGCCTGTTCAACGAGCTTATGTCGCTGTGAACCTCTAATGGGGACCATCCGTGCCGCTTAGGTGATCAGAGCAACGTTTTACCAAATCCGGCTTAGAAACACAAGGATCCATATATATTTCATTATCCCAATAGAGCACGCGGACTTCTACATAATCTTCCTCCACGAGTTACTTTTTTGGTCTATAATTGTGACCAAGGAACGCTACCTATGGGCCACCAGGACACTATACGCAGTCCTAGACTCTGTTATATTTCACACAAAGCCTGTTCAACGAGCTTATGGCGCTGTGAACCACTATAGGGGACCACCCATGCCGTTTAGGTGATCAGAGCAACGTTTTACCAAATGCGGCTTCGAAACACTAGGATCCATATATATTTCATTAGCCCAATAAAGCACGCGGACTTCTACATATAATCAACACCTCACCCCACCAGGATTTGAAGCCACGATCTTATAATTGTAACCGGGGAGCGCTACCTCTGGGCCACCAGGACAATAAAAGCAGTCCTAGACTCTGCTATATTTCACACAAAGCCTGTTCAACGAGCTTATGGCGCCGTATACCTCTAATGGGGACCACCCGTGCCGCTTAGGTGATCAGGGCAACGTTTTACCAAATGCGGCTTCGAAACACGAGGATCCATATATATTTCATTTGCCCAATAAAGCAAGCAGCTTCTACATATAATCAACACCTCACCCCTCCAGGATTCGAACCCACGATCTTCTAATTGTGACCGGGGAACGCTAACTCTGGGCCACCAGGACAATAAAAGCAGTCCTAGACTCTACTATATTTCACAAAAAGCCTGTTCAACGAGCTTATGGCGCTGTGAACATCTAATGGGGACCATCCGTGCCGCTTAGGTGATCAGAGCAAAGTTTTTCCAAATCCGGCTTCAAAACACAAGGAGCCATATATATTTCATTAGCCCAATAGAGCACGCGGACTTCTACATATAATCAACCTCACTCCACCAGGATTCGAACCCACGATCTTATAATTGTGACCGAGGAACGCTACCTATGGGCCACCAGGACACTAAAAGCAGTCCTAGACTCTGTTATTTTTCACACAAAGCCTGTTCAACGAGCTTATGGCGCTGTGAACCACTATAGAGGACCACCCGTGCCGCTTAGGTGATGAGAGCAACGTTTTACCAAATGCGGCTTCGAAACACGAGGATCCATATATATTTCATTTGCCCAATAAAGCAAGCGGCTTCTACATATAATCAACACCTCACCCCTCCAGGATTCGAACCCACGATCTTCTAATTGTGACCGGGGAACGCTAACTCTGGGCCACCAGGACAATAAAAGCAGTCCTAGACTCTGCTATATTTCACAAAGAGCCTGTTCAACGAGCTTATGGCGCTGTGAACATCTAATGGGGACCATCCGTGCCGCTTAGGTGATCAGAGCAAAGTTTTTCCAAATCCGGCTTCAAAACACAAGGATCCATATATATTTCATTAGCCGAATAGAGCACGCGGACTTCTACATATAATCAACACCTCACTCCACCAGGATTCGAACCCACGATCTTATAATTGTGACCGAGGAACGCTACCTATGGGCCACCAGGACACTAAAAGCAGTCCTAGACTCTGTTATTTTTCACACGAAGCCTGTTCAACGAGCTTATGGCGCTGTGAACCACTATAGAGGACCACCCGTGCCGCTTAGGTGATCAGAGCAAAGTTTAACCAAATGCGGCTTCGAAACACTAGGATCCATATATATTTCATTAGCCCAATAAAGCACACGGATTTCTACATATAATCAAAACCTCACCCCACCAGGATTTGAACCCACGATCTTATAATTGTGACCGGGGAACGCTACCTCTGGGCCACCAGGACAATAAAAGCAGTCCTAGACTCTACTATATTTCACACAAAGCATGTTCAACGACCTTATGGCGCCATGAACCTCTAATGGGGACCACCTGTGCCGGTTAGGTGATCAGAGCAACGTTTTACCAAATCCGGCTTGGAAACACGAGGATCCATATATATTTCAATAGCCCAAAAAAGCACGCGGACTTCTACATATAATCAACGCCTCACCCCACCAGGATTTGAGCCACGATCTTATAATTGTGACCGGGGAACGCTACCTCTGGGCCACCAGGACAATAAAAGCAGTCCTAGACTCTACTATATTTCAAACAAAGCCTGTTCAACGAGCTTGTGGCGCCGTGAACCTCTCATGGGGACCACCAGTGCCGCTTAGGTGATCAAAGTAACATTTTACCAAATGCGGCTTCGAAACACGAGGATCATATATATTTCAATAGCCCAATAAAACCTTGGCGGACTTCCATATAATCAACGCCTCACCCCTGGGATTTGAGCACGATCTTATAATTGTGACCGGGGAACGCTACCTCTGGGCCACCAGGACAATAAAAGCAGTCCTAGACTCTACTATATTTCAAACAAAGCCTGTTCAACGAGCTTATGGCGCCGTGAACCTCCCATGGGGACCACCAGTGCCGCTTAGGTGATCAAAGCAACATTTTACCAAATGCGGCGTCGAAACACGAGGACCCACATATATTTCATTAACCCAATAAAGCACGCGGACTTCTACATATAATCAACACCTCACTCCACCAGGATTCGAACCCACGATCTTATAATTGTGACCGAGGAATGCTACCAATGGGCCACCAGGACAATAAAAGCAGTCCTAGACTCTGCAGTATTTCACACAAAGCCTGTTCAACGAGCTTATGGCGCCGTAAACCACTATAGGGGACCACCCGTGCCGCTTAGGTGATCAGAGCAACGTTTTACCAAATCCGGCTTGGAAACTCGAGGATCCATATATATTTCATTAGCCCAATAAAGCACGCGGACTTCTACATATAATCAACACCTCACCCCACCAGGATTTGAACCCACGATCTTATAATTGTGACAGAGGGCATATCTCCTGGGCCACCAGGATAATAAAGCATTCCTAGACTCTGCTATATTTCACACAAAGCCTGTTCAACGAGCTTATGGCGCCGTGAACCTCTAATGGGGACCCCCCGTGCCGCTTAGGTGATCAGAGCAACGTTTTACCAAATGTGGCTTCGAAACCCGAGGATCCATATATATTTCATTAGACCATTAAAGCCTGCGGACTTCTACATATAATCAACACCTCACCCCACCATGATTTGAACCCACAATCTTATAATTGTGACAGGGGGACGCTACCTCTGGGCCACCAGGACAATAAAAGCATTCCTAGACTCTGCTATATTTCACACAAAGCCTGTTCAACGAGCTTATGGCGCTATGGACACTCTAATGGAAATTACCGTGCTTAGCCGTTGATCAGAGCAGCGTTTTAAATGCGACGAAAACACGAGGGATCCATATATATTTCATTTGCTTAATAAAATGCGATGACTTCTACATATAATCAACATCTCACTCCACCAGGATTCGAACCCACGATCTTATATTTGTGACCGAGGAACGCTACCTATGGGCCACCAGGACACTATAAGCAGTCCTAGACTCTGTTATATTTCACACAAAGCCTGTTCAACGAGCTTATGGGGCTGTGAACCACTATTGGGGACCACCCGCGCCCCTTAGGTGATGAGAGCAACGTTTTACCAAATGCGGCTTCATAACATGAGGATCCATATATATTTCATTCGCCCAATAAAGCAGGCGGACTTCTACATATAATCAACACCTCACGCCACCAGGATTCAAACCCACGATCTTATAATTGTGACCAGGGTATGCTACCTCTGGGCCACCAGGACAATAAAAACAGTCCTAGACTCTGCTATATTTCACACAAAGCCTGTTCAACGACCTTATGGCGCCATGAACCTCTAATGGGGACCACCTGTGCCGCTTAGGTGATGAGAGCAACGTTTTACCAAATCCGGCTTCTAAACACGAGGATCAATATATATTTCATTAGCCCAATAAAGCACGCTTACTTCTACATATAATCAACACCTCACCCCATCAGGATTTGAACCCACGATCTTATAATTGTGACCGGGGAACGCTACCTCTGGGCTACTAGGACAATAAAAGCAGTCCTAGACTCTGCTATATTTCACACAAAGCCTGTTCAACGAGCTTATGGCGCCGGGAACCTCTAATAGGGACCACCCGTGCCGCTTAGGTAATCAGAGCATCGTTTTACCGAATGCGGCTTCGAAACACGAGGATCCATATATATTTCATTAGCCCAATAAAGCACGCGGACTTCTACATATAATCAACAACTCACCCCACCAGGATTTGAACCCACGATCTTATAATTGTGACCAGGGGACGCTACCTCTGGGCCACCAGGACAATAAAAGCATTCCTAGACTCTGCTATATTTCACACAACGCCTGTTCAACGGGCTTATGGCACGGTGAACCTCTAATGGGTACCACCTGTGCCGCTTAGGTGATCAGAGCAACGTTTTACCAAATCCGGCTACGAAACACGAGGATCCATATATATTTCATTAGCCCAATAAAGCACGCGGACTTCTACATATATTCAACACCTCACGCCCACTAGGATTCAAACCCACGATCTTATAATTGTGACCGAGGAACGCTACCTATGGGCCACCAGGACACTATAAGCAGTCCTAGACTCTGTTATATTTCACACAAAGCCTGTTCAACGAGCTTATGGCGCTGTGAACCACTATAGGGGACCACCCGTGCCGCTTAGGTGACCAGAGCAACGTTTTACCAAATGCGGCTTCGAAACACTAGGATCCATATATATTTCATTAGCCCAATAAAGCAGGCGGACTTCTACATATAATCAACACCTCACCCCACCAGAATTTGAACCCACGATCTTATAATTGTGACGGGGAACGCTACTTATGGGCCACCAGGACACTATAAGCAGTCCTAGACTCTGTTATACTTCACACAAAGCCTGTTCAGCAAGCTTATGGCGCCGTAAACCAGTATAGGGGACGATCCGTGCCGCTTAGGTGATCAGAGCAACGTTTTACCAAATCCGGCTTGGAAACTCGAGGATCCATATATATTTCATTAGCCCAATAAAGCACGCGGACTTCTACATATAATCAACACCTCACCCCACCAGGATTTGAACCCACGATCTTATAATTGTGACCGGCGAACGCTACCTCTGGGCCACCAGGACAATAAAAGCAGTCCTAGACTTTACTATATTTCAAACAAAGCCTGTTCAACGACCTTATGGCGCCATGAACCTCTAATGGGGACCACCGTACCGCATAGGTGATCAGAGCAACGTTTTACCAAATCCGGCTTGGAAACACGAGGATCCATATATATTTCATTAGCCCAATAAAGCACGCGGACTTCTACATATAATCAACGCCTCACCCCACCAGGATTTGAAGCCACGATCTTATAATTGTGACTGGGGGAACGCTACCTCTGGGACACCAGGACAATAAAACCAGTCCTAGACTCTGCTATATTTCACACAAAGCCTGTTCAACGAGCTTATGGCGGCGTGAACCTCTCATGGGGACCACCCGTGCCGCTTAGGTGATCAGAGCAACGTTTTACCAAATGCGGCTTCGAAACACGAGGATCCATATATATTTCATTAGCCCAATAAAGCACGCGGACTTCTACATATAATCAACACCTCACCCCACCAGGATTTAAACCCACGATCTTATAATTGTGACCGGGGAACGCTACCTCTGGGCCACCAGGATAATAAAAGCAGTCCTAGACTCTACTATATTTCACACAAAGCCAGTTCAACGACCTTATGGCGCCCTGAACCTCTCATGGGGACCACCAGTGCCGCTTAGGTGATCAGGCAACGTTTTACCAAATGCGGCTTCGAAACACGAGGATCCATATATATTTCATTAGCCCAATAAAGCACGCAGCTTCTACATATAATCAACACCTCACCCCACAAGGATTTGAAGCCACGATCTTATAATTGTGACCGGGGAACGCTACCTCTGGGCCACCAGGACAATAAAAGCAGTCCTAGACTCTGCTATATTTCACACAAAGCCTGTTCAACGAGCTTATGGCGCCGTGAACCTCTAATGGGGACCACCCGTGCAGCTTAGGTGATCAGAGCAACGTTTTACCAAATGCGGCTTCGAAACACGAGGATCCATATATTTTTCATTTGCCCAATAAAGCAAGCGGCTTCTACATATAATCAACACCTCACCCCACCAGGATTCGAACCCACGATCTTCTAATTGTGACCGGGGAACGCTACCTCTGGGCCACCAGACAATAAAAGCAGTCCTAGACTCTGCTATATTTCACAAAAAGCCTGTTCAACGAGCTTATGGCGCTGTGAACCTCTAATGGGGACCATCCGTGCCGCTTAGGTGATCAGAGCAAAAGGATTTTTGCAAATCCGACTTCAAACTGGGATCATATATATTTCGTGGCCAATAGAAGCCGCGGACTTCTACATATAATCAACACCTCCTCCACCAGTATTCGAACCCACGATCTTATAATTGTGACCGAGGAACGCTACCTATGGGCCACCAGGACACTATAAGCAGTCCTAGACTCTGTTATTTTTCACACAAAGCCTGTTCAACGAGCTTATGGCGCTGTGAACCACTATAGGGGACCACCCGTGCCGCTTAGGTGATCAGAGCAAAGTTTAACCAAATGCGGCATCGAAACACTAGGATCCATATATATTTCATTAGCCCAATAAAGCACGCGGACTTCTACATATAATCAACACCTCACACCACCAGGATTTAAACCCACGATCTTATAATTGTGACCGGGGAACGCTACCTCTGGGCCACCAGGATAATAAAAGCAGTCCTAGACTCTGCTATATTTCACACAAAGCCTGTTCAACGAGCTTATGGCGCCGTGAACCGCTAATGGGGACCACCCGTGCCGCTTAGGTGATCAGAGCAACGTTTTACCAAATGCGGCTTCAAAACACGAGGATCCATATATATTTCATATGCCCAATAAAGCACTCGGACTTCTATATATAATCAACACCTCACCCACCAGGATTTAAACCCACAATCTTATAATTGTGACCGGGGTATGCTACCTCTGGGCAACCAGGACAATAAAAGCAGTCCTAGACTCTACTATATTTCACACAAAGCCTGTAGACGAGATTATGGCGCTGTGAACCACTATAGGGGACCACCCGTGCCGCTTAGGTGATCAGAGCAACGCTTTACCAAATGCAGTTTCAAAACATGAGGATCCATATATATTTCATTTGCCCAATAAAGCACGCAGCTTCTACATATAATCAACACCTCACCCCACCAGGATTCGAACCCACGATCTTCTAATTGTGACCGGGGAACGCTACCACTGGGCCACCAGGACAATAAAAGCAGTCCTAGACTCTGCTATATGTCACACAAAGCCTGTTCAACGAGCTTAAGGCGCTGTGAACCTCTAATGGGGACCATCCGTGCCGCTTAGGTGATCAGAGTAACGTTTTACCAAATCCGGCTTAGAAACACAAGGATCCATATATATTTCATTATCCCAATAGAGCACGCGGACTTCTACATATAATCAACACCTCACTCCACCAGGATTCGAACCCACGATCTTATAATTGTGACCGAGGAACGCTACCAATGGGCCACCAGGACAATAAAAGCAGTCCTAGACTCTGCAGTATTTCACACAAAGCCTGTTCAACGAGCTTATGGCGCCGTAAACCACTATAGGGGACCACCCGTGCCGCTTAGGTGATCAGAGCAACGTTTTACCAAATCCGGCTTGGAAACTAGAGGATCCATATATATTTCATTAGCCCAATAAAGCACGCGGACTTCTACATATAATCAACACCTCACCCCACCAGGATTTGAACCCACGATCTTATAATTGTGACCGGCGAACGCTATAGGCCACCAGGACAATAAAGCAGTCTAGACTTTGCATATTTCAAACAAAGCCTGTTCAGCGACCTTGCTTAGCCGCCAGACACTCTAATAGGGACCACCGTGCCGCATAGGTGATCAGGCAACGTTTTGCAAATCCGGCTTGGAAACACGAGGATCCATATATATTTCGAGTAGCCCAATAAAACGCGGACTTCTACATATAATCAACGCCTCACCCACCGGGATTTGAAGCCACTGCGATCTTCTAATTGTGACCGGGGAACGCTACCTCTGGGCCACCAGGAAACTAAAAGCAGTTCTAGACTCTGCTATATTTCACACAAAGCCTGTTCAATGAGCTTATGATGCTGTGAACCTCTAATGGCGACCATCCGTGCCGCTTAGGTGATCAGAGCAACGTTTTACCAAATCCGGCTTCGAAACACGAGGATCCATATATGTTTCATTAGCCAAATAAAGCACGCGGATTCCACATATAATCAACACCTCACCCCACCAGGATTCGAACCCACAATCTTCTAATTGTGACCGGGGAACGCTACTTCTGGCCCACCAGGACACTAAAAGCATTCCTAGACTCTGCTATATTTCACACAAAGCCAGTTCAACGAGCTTATGGCGGCGTGAACCTCTAATGGGGACCCCCCGTGCCGCTTACGAGATCAGAGCAACGTTTTCCCAAATGTGGCTTCGAAACCCGAGGATCCATATATATTTCATTAGGCCATTAAAGCACGCGGACTTCTACATATAATCAACACCTCACCCCACAAGCATTTGAAGCCACGATCTTATAATTGTGACCGGGGCATACCTCCTGACCACCAGGTGGCCAAAAGCAGAATGCAGGCTCTGCTGGTACACAAAGCCTGTTCAACGAGCTTATGGCGCCGTGAACCTCTAATGGGGACCACCCGTGCCGCTTAGGTGATCAGAGCAACGTTTTACCAAATGCGGCTTCGAAACACGAGGATCCATATAAATTTCATTTGCCCAATAGAGCAAGCGGCTTCTACATATAATCAACACCTCACCCCACCAAGATTCGAACCCACGATCTTCTAATTGTGACCGGGGAACGCTACCTCTGGGCCACCAGGACAATAAAAGCAGTCCTAGACTCTGCTATATTTCACAAAAAGCCTGTTCAACGAGCTTATGGCGCTGTGAACCTCTAATGGGGACCATCCGTGCCGCTTAGGTGATCAGAGCAAAGTTTTACCAAATCCGGCTTCAAACACAAGGATCCATATATATTTCATTAGCCCAATAGAGCACGCGGACTTCTACATATAATCAACACCTCACTCCACCAGTATTCGAACCCACGATCTTATAATTGTGACCGAGGAACGCTACCTATGGGCCACCCGGACACTATAAGCAGTCCTAGACTCTGTTATTTTTCACACAAAGCCTGTTCAACGAGCTTATGGCGCTGTGAACCACTATAGGGTCCCACCCGTGCCGCTTAGGTGATCAGAGCAAAGTTTAACCAAATGCGGCTTCGAAACACTAGGATCCATATATATTTCATTAGCCCAATAAAATACGCAGACTTCTACATATAATCAACCTCACAGGATTTGAAGCCACGATCTTATAATTGTGACGGGGGGACACTACCTCTGGGCCACCAGGACAATAAAAGCATTCCTAGACTCTGCTATATTTCACACAAAGCCTGTTCAACGGGCTTATGGCACCGTGAACCTCTAATGGGGACCACCCGTGCCGCTTAGGTGATCATAACAACGTTTTACCAAATGCGACTTCGAAACAGGAGGATCCATATATATTTCATTAGCCCAATAAAGCACTGGGACTTCTATATATAGTAACACCTCACCCACCAGGATTTAAACCCACGATCTTATAATTGTGACCGGGGAACGCTACCTCTGGGCCACCAGGACAATAAAAGCAGTCCTAGACTCTACTATATTTCACACAAAGCATGTTCAACGACCTTATGGCGCCATGAACCTCTAATGGCGACCACCTGTGCCGGTTAGGTGATCAGAGCAACGTTTTACCAAATCCGGCTTGGAAACACGAGGATCCATATATATTTCAATAGCCCAATAAAGCACGCGGACTTCTACATATAATCAACGCCTCACCCCACCAGGATTTGAGCCACGATCTTATAATTGTGACCGGGGAACGCTACCTCTGGGCCACCAGGACAATAAAAGCAGTCCTAGACTCTACTATATTTCAAACAAAGCCTGTTCAACGAGCTTATGGCGCCGTGAACCTCTCATGGGGACCACCAGTGCCGCTTAGGTGATCAAAGTAACATTTTACCAAATGCGGCTTCGAAACACGAGGACCCACATATATTTCATTAACCCAATAAAGCACGCGGACTTCTACATATAATCAACACCTCACTCCACCAGGATTCGAACCCACGATCTTATAATTGTGACCGAGGAACGCTACCTATGGGCCACCAGGACAATAAAAGCAGTCCTAAACTCTGCTATATTTCACACAAAGCCTGTTCAACGAGCTTATGGCGCCGTGAACCTCTAGTGGGGACCATCCGTGCCGCTTAGGTGATCAGAGCAACGTTTTACCAAATGCGGCTTCAAAACACGAGGATCCATATATATTTCATTTGCCCAATAAAGCACGCGGACTTCTACATATAATCAACACCTCACCCCACCAGGATTCGAACCCACGATCTTCTAATTGTGACCGGGGAACGCTACTTCTGGGCCACCAGGACAAAAAAAGCAGTCCTAGACTCTGCTATATTTCACAAAAAGCCTGTTCAACGAGCTTATGGCGCTGTGAACCTTAAATGGGGACCATCCGTGCCGCTTAGGTGATCAGAGCAACGTTTTACCAAATCCGGCTTGGAAACACGAGGATCCATATATATTTCATTAGCCCAATAAAGTACTTGGACTTCTACATATAATCAAGACCTCACCCCACCAGGATTCAAACCCACAATCTTATAATTGTGACCGCGGTATGCTACCTCTGGGCCACCAGGACAATAAAAGCAGTCCTAGACTCTGCTATATTTCACACAAAACCTGTTCTACGAGCTTTTGGCGCTGTGAACCTCTAGTGGGGACCATCCGTGCCGCTTAGGTGATCAGAGCAACGTTTTACCAAATCCGGCTTCAAAACACGAGGATCCATATATATTTCATTAACCCAATAAAGCACGCGGACTTCTACATATAATCAACACCTCACTCCACCAGGATTCGAACCCACGATCTTATATTTGTGACCGAGGAACGCTACCTATGGGCCACCAGGACACTATAAGCAGTCCTAGACTGTTATATTTCACACAAAGCCTGTTCAACGAGCTTATGGGGCTGTGAACCACTATTGGGGACCACCCGCGACCCTTAGGTGATCAGAGCAACGTTATACCAAATGCGGCTTCATAACATGAGGATCCATATATATTTCATTAGCCCAAGAAAGCACGCGGACTTCTACATATAATCAACACCTCACCCCATCAGAATTCGAACCCACGATTTTCTAATTGTGACCGGGGAACGCTACCTCTGGGCCACCAGGACACTAAAAGCAGTCCTAGACTCTGCTATATTTCACACAAAGCCTGTTCAACGAGCTTATGGCGCCGTGAACCTCTAATGGGGACCACCCGTGCCGCTTAGGTGATCAGAGCAACGTTTTACCAAATGCGGCTTCGAAACACGAGGATCCATATATATTTCATTAGCCCAATAAAGCACTCGGACTTCTACATATAATCAACACCTCACGCCACCAGGATTCAAACCCACGATCTTATAATTGTGACCAGGGTATGCTACCTCTGGGCCACCAGGACAATAAAAGCAGTCCTAGACTCTGCTATATTTCACACAAAGCCTGTTCAACGGGCTTATGACACCGTGAACCTCTAATGGGGACCACCTGTGCCGCTTAGGTGATCAGAGCAACGTTTTACCAAATCCGGCTACGAAACACGAGGATCCATATATATTTCATTAGCCCAATAAAGCACGCGGACTTCTACATATAATCAACACCTCACCCCACTAGGATTCAAACCCACGATCTTATAATTGTGACCGAGGAACGCTACCTATGGGCCACCAGGACACTATAAGCAGTCCTAGACTCTGTTATATTTCACACAAAGCCTGTTCAACGAGCTTATGGCGCTGTGAACCACTATAGGGGACCACCCGTGCCGCTTAGGTGACCAGAGCAACGTTTTACCAAATGCGGCTTCGAAACACTAGGATCCATATATATTTCATTAGCCCAATAAAGCAGGCGGACTTCTACATATAATCAACACCTCACCCCACCAGGATTTGAACCCACGATCTTATAATTGTGACGGGGAACGCTACTTATGGGCCACCAGGACACTATAAGCAGTCCTAGACTCTGTTATACTTCACACAAAGCCTGTTCAGCGAGCTTATGGCGCTGTAAACCACTATAGGGGACCACCCGTGCCGCTTAGGTGATCAGAGCAAAGTTTTACCAAATCCGGCTTGGAAACTCGAGGATCCATATATATTTCATTAGCCCAATAAAGCACGCGGACTTCTACATATAATCAACACCTCACCCCACCAGGATTTGAACCCACGATCTTATAATTGTGACCGGCGAACGATACCTCTGGGCCACCAGGACAATAAAAGCAGACCTAGACTTTACTGTATTTCAAACAAAGCCTGTTCAACGACCTTATGGCGCCATGAACCTCTAATGGGGACCACCGTACCGCATAGGTGATCAGAGCAACGTTTTACCAAATCCGGCTTGGAAACACGAGGATCCATATATATTTCATTAGCCCAATAAAGCACGCGGACTTCTACATATAATCAACGCCTCACCCCACCAGGATTTGAAGCCACGATCTTATAATTGTGACTGGGGGAACGCTACCTCTGGGCCACCAGGACAATAAAACCAGTCCTAGACTCTGCTATATTTCACACAAAGCCTGTTCAACGAGCTTATGGCGGCGTGAACCTCTCATGGGGACCACCCGTGCCGCTTAGATGATCAGAGCAACGTTTTACCAAATGCGGCTTCGAAACACGAGGATCCATATATATTTCATTAGCCCAATAAAGCACGCGGACTTCTACATATAATCAACACCTCACGCCACCAGGATTCAAACCCACGATCTTATAATTGTGACCAGGCTATGCTACCTCTGGGCCAGCAGGACAATAAAAGCAGTCCTAGACTCTGGGCTATTTCACACAAAGCCTGTTCAACGACCTTATGGCGCCATGAACCTCTAATGGGGACCACCTGTGCCGCTTAGGTGATCGGAGCAACGTTTTACCAAATCCAGCTTCTAAACACGAGGATCAATATATATTTCATTAGCCCAATAAAGCACGCTTACTTCTACATATAATCAACACCTCACCCCATCAGGATTTGAACCCACGATCTTATAATTGTGACCGGGGAACGCTACCTCTGGGACACTAGGACAATAAAAGCAGTCCTAGACTCTGCTATATTTCACACAAAGCCTGTTCAACGAGCTTATGGCGCCGGGAACCTCTAATAGGGACCACCCGTGCCGCTTACGTGATCAGAGCAACGTTTTACCGAATGCGGCTTCGAAACACGAGGATCCATATATATTTCATTAGCCCAATAAAGCACGCGGACTTCTACATATAATCAACAACTCACCCCACAAGGATTTGAACCCACGATCTTATAATTGTGACCGGGGGACGCTACCTCTGGGCCACCAGGACAATAAAAGCATTCCTAGACTCTGCTATATTTCACACAAATCCTGTTCAACGGGCTTATGGCACCGTGAACCTCTAATGGGGACCACCTGTGCCGCTTAGGTGATCAGAGCAACGTTTTACCAAATCCGGCTACGAAACACGAGGATCCATATATATTTCATTAGCCCAATAAAGCACGCGGACTTCTACATATAATCAACACCTCACCCCACTAGGATTCAAACCCACGATCTTATAATTGTGACCGAGGAACGCTACCTATGGGCCACCAGGACACTATAAGCAGTCCTAGACTCTGTTATATTTCACACAAAGCCTGTTCAACGAGCTTATGGCGCTGTGAACCACTATAGGGGACCACCCGTGCCGCTTAGGTGACCAGAGCAACGTTTTACCAAATGCGGCTTCGAAACACTAGGATCCATATATATTTCATTAGCCCAATAAAGCACGCGGACTTCTACATATAATCAACACCTCACCCCACCAGGATTTAAACCCATGATCTTATAATTGTGACCGGGGAATGCTACCACTGGGCCACCAGGATAATAAAAGCAGTCCTAGACTCTGCTATACTTCACACAAAGCCTGTTCAACGAGCTTATGGCGCTGTGAACCTCTAATGGGGACCATCCATCCCGCTTAGGTGATCAGAGCAACGTTTTACCAAATCCGGCTTCGAAACACGAGGACCCACATATATTTCAGTAACCCAATAAAGCACGCGGACTTCTACATATAATCAACACCTCACTTCACCAGGATTCGAACCCATGATCTTATAATTGTGACCGAGGAACGCTACCTATGGGCCACCAGGACGATAAAAGCAGTCCTAGAATCTGCTATATTTCACACAAAGCCTGTTCAACGAGCTTATGATGCTGTGAACCTCTAATGGGGACCATCCGTACCGCTTAGGTGATCAGAGCAACGTTTTACCAAATCCGGCTTCGAAACACGAGGATCCATATATATTTCATTAGCCCAATAAAGCACGCGAACTTCTACATATAATCAACACCTCACTCCACCAGGATTCGAACCCACGATCTTCTAATTGTGACCGAGGAACGCTACCTATGGGCCACCAGGACACTATAAGCAGTCCTAGACTGTTATATTTCACACAAAGCCTGTTCAACGAGCTTATGGCGCTGTGAACCACTATAGGGGACCACCCGTGCCGCTTAGGTGATCAGAGCAACGTTTTACCAAATGCCGCTTCGAAACACTAGGATCCATATATATTTCATTAGCCCAATAGAGCACGCGGACTTCTACATATAATCAACACCTCACCCCACCAGGATTTGAACCCATGATCTTATAATTGTGACCGGGGAACGCTACTTCTGGGCCACCAGGACAATAAAAGCAGTCCTAGACACTACTATATTTCACACAAAGCCTGTTCAACGACCTAATGGCGCCATGAACCTCTAATGGGGACCACCCGTGCCGCTTAGGTGATCAGACTAACGTTTTACCAAATGCGGCTTCGAAACACGAGGATCCATATATATTTCATTAGCCCAATAAAGCACGCGGACTTCTACATATAATCAACACCTCATCCCACCAGGATTTAAACCCATGATCTTATAATTGTGACCGGGGAACGCTACCTCTGGGCCACCAGGATAATAAAAGCTGTCCTAGACTCTGCTATATTTCACAGAAAGCCTGTTCAACGAGCTTATGGCGCTGTGAACCTCTAATGGGGACCATCCGTCCCACTTAGGTGATCTGAGCAACGTTTTACCAAATCCGGCTTCGAAACACGAGGACCCACATATATTTCATTAACCCAATAAAGCACGCGGACTTCTACATATAATTAACACCTCACTTCACCAGGATTCGAACCCACGATTTTATAATTGCGACCGAGGAACGCTACCTATGGGCCACCAGGACGATAAAAGCAGTCCTAGACTCTGCTATATTTCACACAAAGCCTGTTCAACGACCTTATGGCACTATGAACCTCTAATGGGGACCACCTATGCCGCTTAGGTGATCAGAGCAACGTTTTACCAAATCCGGCTTGGAAACACGAGGATCCATATATATTTCATTAGCCCAATAAAGCACGCGGACTTCTACATATAATCAACGCCTCACCCCACCAGGATTTGAACCCACGATCTTATAATTGTGACCGGGGAATGCTACCTCTGGGCCACCAGGACAATAAAAGCAGTCCTAGACTCTGCTATATTTCACACAAATCCTGTTTAACGAGCTTATGGCGCCGTAAACCTCTAATGGGGACCATCTGTGTCGCTTATGTGATCAGAGCAACGTTTTACCAAATCCGGCTTGAAAACACGAGGATCCATATATATTTCATTAACCCAATAAAGCACTCGGACTTCTACATATAATCAATGCCTCACCCCACGAGGATTTGAAGCCACGATCTTATAATTGTGACCGGGGAACGCTACCTCTGGGCCACCAGGACACTATAAGCAGTCCTAGACTCTGTTATATTTCACATAAAGCCTGTTCAACGAGCTTATGTCACCGTGAACCACTATTGGGGACCACCCGTGCCGCTTAGGTGATCA
>NW_024735058.1:0-2500 GCF_018991925.1 Homarus americanus
CACATGTATTGCTCACACACACACACACACACACACACACACACACACACACACACACACACATCGGCAACCCCGAGTTACATCACACACACACAGACAGCCCCTGGGTTACATCACACACACACACACTCATAGCAATCCCCGAGTTACATCACACACACAGACAGCCCCTAGGTTACATCACACACACACACAGGCAACCCTGAGTTACATCACACACAGACAGCCCCAGGTTACATCACACACACACACACACACACACACACACACACACACACACACACACACACACACACACACACACAAACACACAAACATACACACACACACACATAGGCATCCCCTACATACACACAGACAGCCCCTAAGCTACATCACACACACACACACATCCTCATAACACCATCTGTGAGGGAATTACTACACCACGTGAGGCCCCCTCATCATCACCATCTGTGAGGAATTACTACACCACGTGAGGCCCCGCATAACACCATCTGGGAGGGAGTTACTACACCACGTGTTTGCTGTTCAACACCCACATTAATCTATATGTTCACTGTATGTTCCTTCACCTTTCTAATGAAGGCTTTTGTTAAACCACACCAATGTATGTAATAAGTCATTTATGTCCACTGTATATTTTCAGCCTTCGGGCCAAGAACTTTCTTCAATAAAACCGTTAATTATATTACATACATATAGGCAACCCCCTGAGTTACATCACACACAGACAGCCCCAGGTTACATCACACACACACACACACACACACATCAGCAACCCCTGAGTTACATCACACACACACACACACACACACACACATATAGGCAACCCCAGAGTTACATCACACACAGACAGCCCCTGGTTATAATACACACACACACACACATAGGCAATCCCCTGAGTTACCCCACACACAGACAGCCCCTAGGTTACATCACACACACATACACATAGGCAACCCCGAGCATCACACACACAGCCCTAGGTTACATCACACACACACACACAAACACACACACACACACACACACACGGAGTTCCTGCACACGAGCTCCTCAGTGTATACACAATTCATACTTCCTGCTCACCTATGCCTCCCCCACCGGTCTTCTCCTAAATGCCACACAACGTAAACACCTAGAAAGTGCAAAGAGGGCATGCAAGATTTTCTCCCCTTCCTACTCCACATATCAAGAAGGCTCAACACACTGACCCTTTCGACTCTCACTGACCATCACCACGGCCTCATCTGCAATTTGGTAAGAAGCTTCTACACCAATCCCCGACACCGGCCCCTACTACCACCTGAGATCCCCTGTCCGAGAATTCGCTGACACCACAAACCGCATCCAGCCCACATGCACGAACTGATCGCTATAAGAACAGCCCAGTCCCAACCATTGTAAAATTATCAATAACATGTAATAAATCAGTGTATTCACTCCCAGTAAACACTGCTCCTACACTGTCACTATGTTGAAATGAACTGTAGTTTGTCTGATCCCATCTAAGTTACTATATGTCTTATTTGTGTCACTTATACACTTGTATATTATTTGTAATGTAACCCATTCCCAAATATGTAATCAAGCAGCTCTGCCTTCCACGCTCTTTCAATAAAACCGTTAATTACACATATATATTATTACACACACACACACACATAGGCACCCTGAGTTACATCACACAAGATTGCACCAGGTTACATCACACACACACACACACACACACACACAATAGTCAACCCCTGAGTTACATCACACACAGACAGCCCCCCTGGCACACACACACACACACACATAGGCAACCCCTGAGTACATCACACACAGACAGCCCTTGGTTACATCACACACACACACACACACACACACACACACACACACACACACACTCACACACAGGCAAACCCCCGACAGTCACACACACACACACACACACACACACATAGGCAACCCCCGAGTTACATCACACACAGACACCCCTAGCTACACACACACACACACACACACACAGACAACCCCTGAGTTACATCACACACAGACAGCCCCTAGGTTTCACACACACACACACACACACACACATAGGCAACCCCTGATACATCACACACACACACACACACACACACATAGGCAACCCCTGAGCACATCACACACAGGCAGCCCTCGGTTACATCACACACACACACACACATAGGCAAACCCTGAGTTACATCAACACAGGCAGCCCCTAGGTTACATCCCCACACACACAGACAGCCCCCCGGGTTACATCCCCACACACACACACACACACACACACATAGGCAAACCCCGAGTTACTCACACACAGGCAGCCCCCAGGTTACATCACACACACACACACACACACACACACACACACACACACACACACACACACACATAGGCAACCCCAGTTACATCACACACAGACAGCCCCTAGGTTACACCCACACACACACACACACATAGGTAACCCCTGAGATCACACACAGACACA
>NW_024735058.1:5000-10000 GCF_018991925.1 Homarus americanus
CACACACACAAGCAACCCCTGAGTTACATCACACACAGACAGCCTCAGGCTCACACACACACACACAGGCAACCCCCGAGTTACATCACACACAGACAGCCCTAGTTTACATCACCACACACACAAACAGCCCCCGGGCATCCCTCACACACACACACACACACACACACAGGCAACCCCTGAGTTACATCACACACAGGCAGCCCATAGGTTACATCACACACACACACACACACACACACACACATAGGCAACCCCCGAGTTACATCACACACAGGCAGCCCCTTAGTTACATCACACACACACACACACACACACACACACACACACACACAAAGGCAACCCCTGAGTTACATCACACACAGACAGCCCTAGGTTACATACACACACACACACAGACAGCCCCGGGTTACATCCCACACACACACACACACACACACACACAGACAACCCCCGGCTTACATCACACACACACACACACACACAGGCAACCCCCGAGTTACATCACACAGACAGCCCCTGGGTTACATCACACACACACACACATAGGCAACCCCGAGCTTCTCACACACAGACAGCCCCTAGGTTACACAACACACACACACACACACACACACACACACACATAGGCAACCCCTGAGTTACATCACACACAGACAGCCCCTAGGTTACATCACACACACACACACACACACACACACACACACACACACACACACACACACACACATAGGCAACCCCAAGATACATCACACACAGACAGCCCCTGGTTTACATCACACACACACACTCACACACACACACACACACACATAGGCAACCCTGAGTACATCACACACAGGCAGCCCCGGTTACATCCCACACACACAGACATCCCCGGGTTACATCCCACACACACAGGCAGCCCTTGGTTACATCACACACACACACACATAGGCACCCCTGAGTTACACACAGGCAGCCCCAGGATACATCCCCCATACCACACACACAGGCAACCCCTGAGTTACATCACACACAGGAAGCCCCTAGGTTACATCACACACACACACACACACACACACACACCACACACACACACACACACACACGCACACACACACATAGGCAGCCCCCTGGTTACATCGCACACACTCAGGCAGCCCCCGGGTTACATCCCACACACATAGGCAGCCCCGGGTTACATCCCACACACACACACACACACACACACACACACACACACACACACACACACACACATAGGCAACCCCTGAGTTACATCACACACAGGCAGCCCCTAGGTTACATCACACACACACACATAGGCAACCCCCGAGTTACATCACACAAGGCAGCCCCTGAGGTTACATCCCACACACACAGACAGCCCTTGTTACATCCCACACACACACCACACACACACACACATAGGCAACCCCTGAGTTACATCACACACAGGCAGCCCCTGGGTTACATCACACACACACACACACATACACACACACACACACACACACACACATAGCAACCCCCGAGTTACATCACACACAGACAGCCCCTAGGTTCACCACACACACACACACACACACACACACACATAGGCAACCCCGAGTTACATCACACACAGGCAGCCCCTAGGTTACATCACACACACACACACATAGGCAACCCCTGAGTTACATCACACACAGGCAGCCCCTAGGTTACATCACACACACACACACATAGGCAACCCCGAGTTACATCACACACACAGGCAGCCCCAGGCATCACACACACACACACAGGCAGCCCGTTACATCACACACACACACACACACATAGGCAACCCCCGAGTTACATCACACACAGACAGCCCTAGGTTACACCCACACACACACACACACACACACACACACACACATAGGCAACCCCTGAGTTACATCACACACAGGCAGCCCCTAGGTTACATCACACACACACACACACATAGGCAACCCCTGAGTTACATCACACACAGGCAGCCCCGTTACATCACACACACACACACAGGCAGCCCCGGGTTACATCACACACACACACACAGGCAGCCCCGGGTTACATCACACACACACACACACACACACACACACACATAGGCAACCCCCGAGTTACATCACACAAGACAGCCCTAGGTTACACCACACACACACACACACACACACACACACACACACACACACACACACACATACACAGGCAACCCTGGTTACATCACACACACACACACACACACACATAGGCAACCCCTGAGTTACATCACACACAGACAGCCCCCGGTTTACATCACACACACACACACACACACAGGCAACCCCAGAGTCACTACACACAGACAGCCCAGGCACCAACACACACACACACATAGGCAACCCCGAGTTTCACACACAGGCCCCCAGACCACACACACACACACACACAGGCAACCCCCGAGTTACATCACACACAGGCAACCCCGAGCATCACACACACACACACACACACATAGGCAACCCCTGAGTTACATCACACACAGACAGCCCCTAGGTTACACATACACACACACACACACACACACAAAGCAACCCTGAGTTACATCACACACAGGCAGCCCTAGGTTACATCACACACACACACACATAGGCAACCCCTGAGTTACATCACACACACAGGCAACCCTGAGTTACATCACACACAAGCAAGCCCCAGGTTACATCACACACACACACACACACACATAGGCAACCCCTGGTTACATACACACACAGGCAGCCCCAGGTTACATCCCACACACACACACACACACACACACACACACACACACACACACATAGGCAACCCCTGAGTTACATCACACACAGGCAGCCCCTAGGTTACATCACACACACACACACACACACATAGGCAACCCCGAGTACTCCACAGGCAGCCCCAGGTTACATCCCTCACACACACACACACACACACACACACATATGCAAACCCTGAGACATACACACAGGCAGCCCCTGGGTTCATCACACACACACAGACATCCCCGGTTACATCCCCACACAGCAAGCCTCAGGTTACATCACACACACATACATGAGGCAACCCCGGGTTACATTAAAACACAGGCAGCCCTGGAGTTACATCCCACACACAGGCAGCCCCTGCCATCTTCACACACACAGACAGGCAGCCCCGGGTTACATCCCACACACACAGGCAGCCCAGGTTACATCCCACACCCACACATAGGCAAACCCTGAGTTACACTACATAGGGAGCCCCAGGTTACACACACACACACACACAGGCAACCCCCGAGTTACATCACACACAAAGAAGCCCCAAGTTACATCACACACACACACACACACACACACACACACCACCACAAAAAGGGCAACCCCAGTTACATCAAACACAGGCAGCCCCAGGTTACATCCCACACACACAGACAGCCCCGGGTTACATCCCCACACACACACACACACACACACACACACACACACACACACACACACATGCACACACACACAAAACACACACATAGGCATCCCTGAGTTACATCACACACGGGCCCCTAGGTTACATCACACACATACACACACACACACACACATAGGCAACCCCGAGTTACATCACACACAGGCAGCCCCTAGGTTACATCACACACACACACACACACACACACACACACACATAGGCAACCTCGAGTTACATCACACACAGGCAGCCCCTAGGTTACATCCCACACACACAGACACCCCCTGGTCCCCACACACACACACACACACACATAGGCAACCCTGAGTTACATCACACACACAGGCAGCCCCTAGGTTACATCACACACACACACACACACATACACACACACACACACACACACACACACACACACACACACACACGGTCAAAATGCCACACAACGTAAACATCGAAAAAAGTAAAGAGGGCATGCAAGATTATTTCCTTCCTACCCACATATCAAGAAGCGCTCAACACACTGACCTTTCGACTCTCACTGACCATCACCACGGCCTCATCTGCAAATTTGGTAAGAAGCTTCACATCCCCGACACCGGTCCCTACTACCACCTGATGTATTAGGCCCTGTCTCATCAACAGAACGTATTATATAAATGGGTCAATACATCTGATATTATATTCAGATTCACCACCCGTAATCTAGCTCTTTTCAATAAACCGTTAGTATTATTATTATTATTATTATTATTGTGCATAGGCAACCCCAGTTACATCACACACAGACAGCCCCCGGCTTCATCACCTACACACGCAGACACACACACACACACACACACACACACACACATCAACAACCCCGGTTGCATCACACTAAGACAGCCCCTGGGTTACACCACACACATGGGCAACCGGTTACAACACACGCGAACAGCCCCTAGGTTACACCACACACACACACACACATACAGCCCGGGTGCATCCCACACACACAGACAGTCCCCTGGTTACATCCCACACACACACCACACACACAGGCAACCCCAGTTACATCACACACAGACAGCCCTGGATACATCACCACACACACACACACACGCAAATAGGCACCCAGTTACATCACACTGACAGCCCCGGGTTGCATCACCACACACACACACACACATGAGCAAGCCCAGGTTACCTCACAGCACAGACAGCCCTCAGGTTGCATCACACACACACACAAACACTGCACCCACATACCAAACACACACGCACACACACAAACACACACACACACACGCAAAGCAACCCCGGTTACATCACACACGGGCAGCCCTTGGTTGCATCCACGCACACACACACACGCACATGAGCAGCCACCGGGTTACATCACACAGAACCAGCCCCTGGTTGCATCACACACACACCACACACATAGGCAACCCCTGGTTACATCACACACAGGCAGCCCTAGGTTGCATCACCACACACACACACACACACACACACACACACAGCCAAAACGCCGGATTACATCACACACAGGCAGCCCCTGGGTT
>NW_024735059.1:0-3244 GCF_018991925.1 Homarus americanus
TGTGAGGGCCGGTCCCTCCTTCAGTGCCATGACCGGGGTGAGGGCCGCAGCACTCGCTTAGCCTCTATGACCAGGGGTGTGAGGGCCGGGCATACCTTCAGTGCCATGGCCAGGGTGTAATGCCGGGCACCGCTTCAGTGCCATGACCCGGGTGTGAGGCCGGCCCCTTCAGTGCTATGACCTGGGTGTGAGGGCCGGGCACCCTTTCAGTGCCATGAATCGGGGTGTGATGGCCGGCACCCCTTCAGCCCATGACCCGCGGGTGTGAGTGACCGAACTGCCAACCCATTACCCGGGTGTGAGGGCTGGCACCCCTTTAGGTCCATATGACCCTGGGTGGAGGCCGGGCATTTTTCAGTGATATGACCCGGGGTGTAAGGGCCGAGCACCCCATCACGATATGACCCGGGGTGAGGCCGGGCACTCGCTTAGCTCTATGACCAGGGGCGTGGAGGGCCGGGCACCCCTTCAGTGACATTATGACCCGGGTGTGAAGGCCGCACCTTCCAGCACCATGAACAGGGGTGTGAGGGCCCGGCACTGCTTTAGTGACATGACCCGGGTGTGTGAGGGCTGGGAACCCTTCAGGGTCTGGCACCCCTTCAGTGTCGGAACCGGGCGCATTTTCGCCGGGTACCCTCAAAGCTATGAACAGGTGTGAGGGCTGGCACCCTTTAGTGACTTGACCCGGGTGTGAGGGCCGGGCACCCTTCGTACCATAACCCGGTGTGGGGAGTAACGCGCCCCCTTCACGGGTTGGGCGACCGGGTGTGAGGGCTAGCCCCCTTCAGTGCCAGCGAATCGTATGATGGCCGGGCACCCCTTCAGTGCCATTACACCGGGGTGTGAGGGCCGGCACTCCCTTCAGTGATATAACGGGGTGTGAGGGCTGGCACCTCCGCCCGCGGTGTAGGCTGGAACCGTCAACTCCCGGTGACCCGTGGGTGAGGGGCCAGGCACCCCTTTTGTGTCCATGACCCGGGTGTGAGGGCCGTGGCACCCATTCAGTGCTATGACCAGGGTGGAGGGCCGGGCACCCTTTCAGTGCCATGAATCGGGGGCGATGGCCGGGCACCCTTCAGCTCCATGACCGTGGTGTGAGGACCCGAACCCGCCAAACCCTATTACCCGGTGTGAGGGCCAGGCACCGCTTTAGTGACATGACCTGGGGTGTGAGGCCGGGAACCCCTTCAGGACCGCACCGTGACGGCCGGGCACCCTTCCTCGTACCTGAACAGGGGTGAGGGCCGGCACCCTTTGTGACTTGACCCGGTGTGAGGACCGGCACCCTCAGTGCCATGACCCGGGATGAGGGCTGGGCTCCCTTCAGTGCCAAGAATCGGTGTGGATGGCCAGGCACCCCTTCACATGACCCGGGGTGAGAGGCGGCACCCCTTCAGTGACATGACCCGGGGTGTGAGGGCCGGCACCTCCAGCACCATGTCCCGGTGAGGGCTCGGGAACAGCTTCAACCCCGTGACCTGTGGTGTGAGGGGCCAGGCACCCCTTTAGGTCCATGACCGTGTGAGGGCGTGCACCCATTCAGTGCCATGACCCGGGGTGTGAGGGCCAGGCACCCCTTCAGTGTCATGAAACGGTGTGTGAGGCGGGCACCCATTCAGTGCTGTGAACCGGGTGTGAGGGCGGGCACCCCTTCAGTGACATGACCCGTGGTGTGAGGCCGGGCACCCTTTATTGACATGACCCGTGGTGTGAGGGCCGGGCACTCGTTTAGCTCTATGACCACGGGTGTGAGGGCCGGGCATACCTTCAGTGCCATGACCTGGGTGTGAGGGCCGGCTTTCAGTGCCATGACCTGGGGTGTGAGGCCGGTCCCTCCTTCAGTGCCATGACCCAGGGGTGAGGCCGGGCGCTCGTTTAGCCTCATGACCAGGGGTGTGAGGGCCGGGCATACCAGTGCCATGGCCAGGGTGTGACTGGCCGGGCACCGCTAAGTGCCATGACCCGGGTGTGAGGCGGGTACTTTCAGTGACATGACCCAGAGCGTCAGGGCCGGACACCCCTTCAGTGCCATGAGCCGGGTAGAGGGCGGGCACCCCTTAAGTGCCAAGGAACGGGGTGGAGGCCCGCACCCTGACTGAGCTATGAACGTGAGTTCCGAGAACCTATTCAGTGCCATGACCCAGTGTGAGGGCCGGACACCCTTTCAGTGCCATGAATCGGGGTGATGGCCGGCACCCCTTCAGCTCCATGACCCTTGTGTGAGGACTGGAACCGCTTCAACCCCATTACCCGGGTGTGAGGGCCGGGCACCGCAGGACATGACCAGGGTGTGAGGGCCGGGAACCCCTTCAGACAGGCACCTCAGTGTCGTGAACTGGGTGAGACGCTGGCACCCTCAGTGCCATGAACAGGGTGAGGCCGGCACCCCAACAGACCAGACCCGGTGTGAGCACCGGGCACCCCTTCAGTGCCATGACCCGTGTGAGGGCCAGGCCCTCAGTGCCACCATGAATCGGTGTGTGGGCCGGCACCCTTCAGTGCCAAGACCCGAGGTGAGGGCCAGGCACCTTCAGTGACATGACCCGGGTGAGGGCCTGCAACCCTCCAGCACCATGTCCAGCGGTGTGAGGCCGAACCGCTTCAACCCCTGACCCGTGGTGGAGGCCAGGCACCCCTTTGGTCCATGACCCGGGGTGTGAGGCAGCACCCATTCAGCACAGACCCGGGGTTTGAGGGCCAGGCACCCCTTCAGACAGGAAACGTGTGAGGGCCGGCACCCATTCAGTGCTGTGAACCGGGGTGTGAGGCCGGGCACCCCTTCATGACATGACCCGGGGTGAGGGCTGGCACCCCTTAGGTCCATGACCCTGGGTGTGAGGCCCATGCACCCCCCAGTGACATGACCTGGGGTGAGGGAAGGTCACCTTTCAGTGCCATGACCTGGGTGAGTGCCCTTTTCATTACCCAGAATCGGTGATGCACGGCACCCCTTCAGCCCATGACCCGTGGTGTGAGGACCAGGAACACCTCAACACCAAACCAAGGTGTGAGGTCCGAACCCATTTAGGTCCATGACCTGGGTGAGGCCATGCACCTTTTCAGTGACATGACCCGGGTGAGGCCGGGCACCTTAAGTGACATCCGGGTAAGAGGGCGGCACCCCCAGCACCATGACCGGGTGAGAGCGCCTGTCACCCATCCATGACCCTGGTGAGAGGCTGCACACGCTTAGCTCTATGACCAGGGTGTGAGGCCGGGCACACCTTCAGTGACATGACCC
>NW_024735060.1:0-52562 GCF_018991925.1 Homarus americanus
CACTCCCAGGCACCTCTGACACTCCCACACCTCCGACACTCCCCAGGCATCCTGACACTACCAGGTGCCACTCCATGACACCCCAGGTACCTTGACACTCCCCTGGTACAACCCTGACACTCCCAGGCACACCTCTCACATTCCCAGGTACACCTCAGACACTCCAGGCATACCGCCGAAATTCCCAGGCACACCCCTGACACTCCCCAAGCCACTCTGACACTCCCAGGTACACTTCCCTACACCCCAGGCACACCCACACTCCCAGGTACACCTCTGACACTCCCAGGTACAACTCTGACACTCCCATGTACACGTCTGACAACCCCCAGGTACCCACTGACACTCACCAGGTACACCTCAGACACCCCGGCACACCAAAGACACCCCAGGTACCCCAGACACTCCCAGGTACACCCCAGACACTCCCAGGTACACTTCACATCTGCACACCCACGACACTCCCAATGCACCCTGACACCCCAGGTACACCTCTGACACTCCCAGGCACGCCTGAAACCCCAGGCACACCTCCTGACACTCCCAGGTACTCCACTGAGATTCCCTGGTACACCCCAGACACTCCCAGGCACATCTCTGACACCCCAGGTACACCTCTGACACCCCAGGTACACCTCTGACACTCCCAGGCACACCTTCGATACTCCCAGGTACACCTCTGACACTCCTAGGTATTCCTCTGACACCCCTGGTACATCTCTCTGACACTCCCAGGCACATCGCTGACACTGCCAGGTACACCCCAGACACTGCCAGGCACACCCCAGACACTACCAGGCACACCCCAGACACTCCAAGGTGCACCTGTGACACTCCCAAGTGCACCTCTGACCCCAGGCACACCTCTGACACTCCGGCACACCCCAGACATTCCCAGGTAAACTGCTGACACTCCCAGGTACACCCCTGACACCCCAGTACACCTCTGACACTCCCAGGTACACCTGACAAACCCAGGTACACCAACAAACCTAGGTACATCTTCACACCCCAGGCACACCACCGACACCCCCAGGCACAACCCGACACCCCAGGTGCACCCTCTGACACTCCTAGGCATTCCTCTGACACTCTGGTACATCTCTGACACTGCAGGCACACCCCAGACACTCCCCTGGTACACATCTCTGACACTCCCAGGTACACCTCTTTCACTCCCCTGGTTCTCCCCTGACACCCAGGTACACCTCAAACACCCCAGGCACACCCTCAGACACCCCCAGGTACACCCCTCTGACACCTCAGGTACACCCTCAGACACTCCTAGGCACACCTCTGACACCCCAGGTACACCTCTCACACCCCAGGCACCATGTGACACTCCCTGGTACTCTCTGACACTCCCAGGTACACCTGACACTGCCAGGCACACCTGACACTCCCCACACCCTCTGACACCCCCAGGCACACCTCCGATACTCCCCAGGTACACCTCTGACACCCCCAGGCACACCTCAGACACTGCCAGGTACACCTCAGACACTGCCAGGCACACCTCAGACACCCCAGGCACACCTCAGACACTCCAATGTGCACCTCTGACACTCCCAAGCACCTCTGACACTTCCAGGCACACCTCTGACACTCCCAGGAACACCCCAGACACTCCCAGGTACACCGCTGACACCCCAGGTACACCTCTGACACTCCCCAAGCACACCTCTGACACCCAAGGCACACCTGACACTCCCAGTTACACCTCGACACTCCCAGGCAGACTTCTTACACTCCCAGGAACACCTCCCGACCTCCCAGGCACACCTCTGACACTCCCAGGCATACCTCTGACACTCCCAGGTACACCTTGACACTCCCCAGGCACACCTCTGACACCCCAGGCACTCCACTGACATTCCCTGAACACCCCCTGACACCCAAAGCACACCTCTGACATCCCAGGCACACCCCAGACACTCCTCAGGTACACTTTCACACTCCCCAGGTACACCTCTGACACCCTAGGTACTCCTCTGTCACTCCCTGATACACGTCTAACACTCCCAGGCACACCGCTGACACTCCCTGGTACTCCACTGACATTCCCTGGTACACCTCTGACACTCCCAGGCACACATCTAACACTCCCCAGATACATCTCTGACCTCCCAGGTACACCTCTGACACTCCCAGGTACACCTCTGACACTCCTGCACACCTCCGATACCCCAGGCACACCTCTGACACTCCTAGGTATTCTCTGACATCCCTGGTACATCTCTGACACTCCCAGGCACACCGCTGACACTCCCAGGCACACCGCTGACACTGCCAAGCACACCCCAGACACTGCCAGGCACACCCCAGACACTGCTCAGGTACACCCCAGACACTCCCAGGCACACCAGACACCCAAGGTGCACCTCACACCCCAAGTGCACCTCTGACACTCCCAGGCACACCTCTGACGCCCCAGTACACCTCCAGACACCCAGGCACACCGCTGACACTCCCAGGTAAACCCTCTAACACTCCCAAGCACATCTCTGACACCAGGCACACCTCCGACACTCCCAGGCACACCTCCGACACTCCCAGGTACACTTCTCACACTCCCAGGCACACCTCCGACACCCCAGGTACAACACTGACACTCCCAGGTAAACCTCCGATACCTAGGTACACCTCTGACACTTGCACTCCTGACACCCTAGTACCCTTCCTCTGACACCCATGGTACATCTCTGACACCCCAGGCACACCTAAGACACTCTGGAACACCTCTGACACTCCCAGGTTTACCTCCTGTTCAATCCCTGGTTCTCCCTGACACTCCCCAGGCACACCTCAGACACCCCAGGCACACCCCAGACACCACCAGGCACACCTCTGACACCCCAGCACACCCAGACATTCCTAGGCACACCTCTGACACCCAGGCACACCCCACCCCAGGTACTCCCTGTGACACTCCCTGGTACTTCTCTGACACTCCCCAGGTACACCCCAGACACTCCAGGCACACCCTCAGACAATCCCAGGCACACCCCAGACACTCCCAGGCACACCTCTGACACCCCAGGCATGCTGCCACACTGCCAGGCACACCTCTGACACCCATGCACACCTGACACTAGGTGCCACTCTGACACCCCAGGTTCTCCACTGACATTCCTGCACACCTCTGATACCCCAGGCACACGTCCAACACTCCCAGATACATCTCTGACAGTACCAGCACGCTGACACCCCATGCACACCGCCTGACACTCCCAGGCACACCTCAGACACTGCCAGGCACACCCCAGACACCGCCAGGCACACCCCAGACACCAGGCACACCTGGCCACACCCCAGGCACACCTCTGACACCCAGGCACACCCCTCTGCACCCCAGGCACATCCTGACACCCAGTGCACCCACTTACACTCCTGGCATACCCCTGACACCCCAGGCACACCTCTGACACCCCAGGCATACCTCTGACACCCCAGGCACACCCCAGACACCCCAGGCACACTCCTCACACTCCAGGCACACCTCTGACACCCTAGGTACTCCTCTGTCACTCCCCTGATACACGTCTAACAGTCCCAGGCACACCGCTGACACCCCAGGCACACCGCTGACACTTCCAGGCACACCCCAGACACTGCCAGGCACACCAGACACTGCCAGGCACACCTCAGACACTCCAAGGTGCACCTCTGACCCCCAAGTGCACCTCTGACTCTCCCAGGCACATCTCTGACACCCCAGGCACACCTTGACACTCCCCAAGTCATACCTCTGACACTCCCAGGCACACCTCCGACACTCCAGGTACATTTTACATCCCCTGGTATAACCCCTGACACCCAGGCACACCCTGACACCCCAGGCACACCCCAGACACCCAGGCCACCTCTGACACCCCAGGTACACCTCTGACACCCCAGGTACACCTCTGACACCCCCAGGCACACGTTTGACACTCCCCAGGCATTCCACTGACATTACCTGGCACACCTCTGACACTCCCAGGCACAATCGCTGAACACTGGCAGGCACACCTGACACTAGGTGCCACCGCGACACTCCCCAGGCACACTTGACACCCCAGGCACACCTCAGACACTCCCAGGTACACCGCTGACACTCCACACCTGACACTCCCAAGCACATCTCTGACACCCCAGGTACACTGACACCCCAGGTACACCTCCGACACCCCCAGGCCACTCTCACACCCCAGGCACACCTCCGACACTCCCAGGCACACTCCGACACCACAGGTAAACCTCCGATACTCCTAGGTACAACCTCTGACACTCCCCAGGCACACCTCTGACACTCCTAGGTTCTCTGACACCCCTGGTACATCTCTGCACACCTCAGACACTACCTGGCACACCCTGACACCCCAGGCACACCCTCAATCCCTGGTTCCTCCCGTGGACTCCCCAGGCACACCCCAGACACCCCCAGGCACACCCCAGACATCCACAGGCACACCCCTGACTGTCCCAGGCACACCCCAGACATCCCAGGCACACCTTGACACCCCAGGCACACCCTTACACCCCAGGCACCCCTGTGACACCCTGGCACTCTCTGACACCCCAGGCACACCTCAGACACCCCAGGCACCCTCAGACACCCCCAGGCACACCTCTGACACTGCCAGGCACACCTCTGACACTCCATGCACACCTCGACACTCCCAGGCACATCTGACACCTGAGGCACCCACTGACACCCTGGTACACCCTGACACTCCCAGGTGCACCTCCGACACCCCAGGCACACCTCTGACACCCCAGGTTCTCCACTGACATTCCCTGCACACCTTGACACCCCAGGCACACGTCCAACGCTCCCAGATAGACCTCTGACAGTACCAGGTGCACCGCTGACACTCCCAGGCACACCGCTGACAATGCCAGGTACACCAGACACTGCCAGGCACACCTCAGACACTCGCCAGGTACACCTCAGACACCCCCAGGCACACCTCAGACACCCAAGGTGCACCTGACACTCCCAAGTGCACCCTGACACCTCCCCGGCACACCTCTGACACCCCAGGTACACCCAGACACCCCAGGCACACCGCTGACACCCCAGGCACACCTCTGACACCTCAAGTACACCCTGACACCCCAGGCACACCTGACACCCCAGGCACACCTCCGACACCCCAGGCACACCTCTTGCACCCAGGCACACCTCCGACACTCCCCAGGCACACCTGACACCCCAGGCACACTTCTCACACACCCAGGCACCACTGACATTCCCTGGTACACCCCTGACACTCCCAGGCATACCTCTGACACCCCAGGCACACCCCAGACTTCCCAGGTACACTTCTCACACCCCAGGCACACCTCTGACACTCCCCAGGTACTCCTCTGTCACTCCCCATACACGCCCACACCCCAGGCACACCTGACACTCCCAGGCACACCGCTGACACTGCCAGGCACACCTCAGAAACTGCCAGGTACACCCCAGACACTGCCAGGCACACCCCAGACACCCCCAGGCACATCTCAGTCACCCAAGGTGCACCTCTGACACCCCCAAGTGCACCTCAGACACCCAATGCACCTATGACACCGTGCACCTCTGACACTCCCCAGGCACACCTCTGACACTCCCAGGCACACCCCAGACACCACCAGGCACACCGCTGACACCCCAGGCACACCTCTGACTCTCCAGGCACACCTCTGACACTCCCCAGGTACACCTCCCACACCCCAGGCACACCTCCGACACTCCCAGGCACTTCTCACACTCCCCAGGTACACCTTCGACACTCCCAGGCACACCCCACACTCCCCAGGTTCTCCACTGACATTCCCCAGGCACACCCCTGACACTCCCAGGCACACTCCAACACTCCCCAGACACACCTCTGACACCCCAGGTACACCCCAGACACTGCCAGGCACACTCCAGACACTGCCAGGCACACCAGACACCCCAGGCACACCAGACACCCAAGGTGCAACCTCTGACACCAAGCACCTCTGACACCCCAGGCACACCCCAGACACTGCGCAGCACCTCAGACACCCCAGGCACACCAGACAATCCCACACACCTCTGACACTCCCCTGGCACACCTCCGACACCCCAGGCACACCTGACACCCCAGGCACACTCCCCTACACTCCCCACATACACCTCCGACACCCCAGGCACACCTCTGACACTCCCAGGCACACCTCTGACAATCCCAGGCACACCTCTGACACACTCCCAGGCACCCCCTGACACCCCAGGCACTCCACTGACATTCCCTGTCACACCCTGACACCCATACACACCGACACCCCAGGCACACCTGAGACACCCAGGCACACTTCCTCACACCCCACACCTGACACTTAGGCACCTCTGTCACCCTGATACAGTCTAACACTCCCCAGGTACACCGCTGACACTCCAGGTACACCGCTGACACTCCCCAGGCACACCGCTGACACCCCAGGCACACCTCTGACACTTCCAGGCACACCAGACACCCCAGGCACACCTCACACCCCAGGCACACCTCCCACACCCCAGGCACACCTGACACCCCAGGCACACCACCCAGGCACACCTTCGACACTCCCCAGGCACACCTCTGACACTCCCAGGTCTCCACTGACATCCCTGCACACCTCTGACACCCCAGGCACACTTCCAACACCCCAGAGCCAACTCCTGACACCCCAGGCACACCCCAGACACTGCCAGGCACACCCCAGACACCGCCAGGCACACCCTCAGACACCCCAGGCACACCTCAGACACCTACAGCCTCTGACACTCCCAAGCACCTCTGACACTCCCCAGGCACACCTCAGACACCCAGGTACACCCCAGACACCCCAGGCACACCTCGACAATCCCAAGTCTGACACCCCCCCTGGCACACCTCCGACACCCCAGGCACACCTCCGACACCCCAGGCACACTCTTCACACCCCACACACACCTGACACTCCCCATGCACACCTCTGCTGACCTCCCAGGCACACCTCTGACAATCCCAGGCACACCTGACACCCCAGGCACACCTCTGACACTCCCCAGGCACCCACCGACATTCCCTGGTCACACCCCTGACACCCAGGCACACCCTGACACCCCAGGCACACCTGAGACACCCCAGGCACACCTCCACACCCCACTACACCTCTGACACCCTAGTACCTCTGTCACTCCCCTGATACACGCCCAACACTCCCAGGCACACCGCTGACACTCCAGGTAAAACCGCTGACACTCCCAGGTACACCTCTGACACTCCCAGGCACACCACACTTCCACACCTCAGACACTCCCAGGCACACCGCTGACACACCCCAGGCACACCCCTAACACCCCAGGCACACCTCTGACACTCCCCAGGCACACCTGACACTCCCAGGTACAACCCGACACTCCCAGGTACACTTTACACCCCAGGCATCTCAGACACTCCCCAGGCACACCCTGACACCAACAGGACACACCTCTGACACCCCAGGCACACCTCTGACACCCCAGGTAATCCTCTGACACTCCCAGGCACTCCACTGACACTCCCTGGTACAACCTGACACCCCAGGCACACCTCTGACACCCCAGGCACACCTCTGACACTCACCAGGCACACCTCTGACACCAGGCACACCCCAGACACCCCCAGGCACACCCCAGACACCCCCAGGCACACTTCTCACACCTGCAAGCACACCTCCGACACTCCCCAGGCACACCTCTGACACCCCCAGACACACCCCACACCCCAGGCACACCTCTGACACTCCAGGTACTCCACTGACATTCCCTGGCACACCCCTGACACCCCAGGACACACATCCAACACTTGGTACACCCTAACACTCCCAGAACACCCCACACCCCAGGCACACCCTGACACTCCCAAGCTCTCCACTGACATTCCCCTGCACACCTGTGACACTTGTGCACACGTCCAACACCCCAGATACACCTCTGACACTCCCCAGGCACATCTCTGTCACTCCCAGGCATACCGCTGACACTCCCAGGCACACCTGTGACACCCCAGGCACACCTCTGACACTCCCAGGCACACCTCCGACACTCCCAGGTACAACCTGACACTCCCAGGTAAACCTCCGATACCCCAGGTACACCCCTGACACTGCACACCTCTGACACCCCAGGCATTCCTCTCTGACACTCCTGATACATCCTTGACACCCCAGGCACACCTCAGACACTCCCCTGGTACACCTCTGATACCCCAGGCACACCTCCTTTCACTTCCCTGGTTCTCCCTGACACTCCCCAGGTACACCTGCAGACACCCCAGGCACACCCTGACACCCCAGGCACACCTTCCCCACACCCCAGGCACACCCCAGACACTCCTAGGCACACCTCTCACACCCCAGGCACACCTCTCACACTCCCCAAGCAATTCCCCAGACACCCCTGGCACTTCTCTGACACCCCAGGCACACCCCAGGACACCCCCAGGCACACCGCAGACACCCCAGGTACACCGCACCCCCAGGCACACATCCGACACTGCCAGGCACACCGCTGACACTGCCAGTACACTCTGACACCCATGCACACCCGACACCCCAGGTACACATCTGACACTCCCAGGCACTCCACTGACACTCCCCTGGTACACCCCCTGACACTCCCCAGGTACACCTGACACCCCAGGCACACCCCTGACACTCCCAAGTTATCCACTGACATTCCCTGGTACACCTCTGACACTCCAAGGTACATGTCCAACACCTGTGATACACCCTGACACCCCAGGCATATCTCTGACACTCCCCAGACACACCTCTGACACTCCCCAGGCACACCTGTGACACCCCCAGGCAAACCTCCGATACTCCCAGGCAGCCACCTCTGACACTCCCAGGTACACCTCTGACACTCCTAGGTACTCCTCTGTCACCCCTGATACACCCCCAACACCCCAGGCACCACTGACACTCCCAGGCACACCGCTGACACTGCCAGGCACACCTACAGACACTGCCAGTACACCTCAGACACCCCAGGCACACCTCAGACACCCAAGGCACCACTGACACCCCCAGGCACACCTCTGACACCCAGGTGCACCTCAACACTGCCAGGTACAATTCCCCAGACACTGCCAGGCACACCCCAGACACTCCCCAGGCACACCTCAGACACCCAAGGTGCACCACCGACACACCTAGGGCACACCTCTGAGACACCCCAGGTGCACTTCAAACACCCCAGGCACACCATGACACTCCCCAGGCACACCTCTGACACCTTGGCACAACCTGGACACTCCCCAGGCACACCTCCGACACTCCCAGGTGCCAGCCCGACGCTCCCAGGCACACTTCTACACCCCCAGGCACACCTTCGACACTCCCAGGCACACCTCAGACACACTCCCAGGCACACTGCTGACACCCCAGGCACACCCTCTGACACACCCAAGCACACCCCTGACACCGCACACTCCAACACTCCCAGGCACACCTGACACTCCCCAGGCCACTTCACACCCCAGGCACACCTCTCATACACCCAAGGCACACCTCTCACACTCCCAGGTACCCTGTGACACTCCCAGGCACACCTCTGGACACCCCCATGTACAATTCCCTTGACACTGCCAGGGTACACCTCTGACACCATGTACACCTCCGACACTCCCAGGTTACAATTCAGATTAATTCCACGTACACCCCAGACACACACCCCAGGTACACTTCTCACACCTGCAAGTACACCTCCGACACTCCCAGGCACACCCTGACTCTCCCAGGCACACCTCAAGGCCCCAAATACAACTCTGACACTCCCAGGCACACCTCCGACACTCCCCAGGTACAGCCCGACGCCCAGGCACACTTCTTACACCCCAGGCACACCTTCGACACTCCCAGGCACACCTCAGACACCCCAGGTACACCGCTGACACCCCAGGTACACCCTGACACACCCAAGCACTTGACACTCCCACGTGACACCTCCTGAACACTCCCCAGGTACACCCGACACTCCCAGGCACACTTACACTCCCAGGCACACCCTCCCTCACACCTGGCAAAGGTGCTGACCTCACACCCCAGGTACTCCCTGTGACACTCCCCAGGCACACCTCTGACACTCCCATGCACACCGCTGACACTGCCAGGCACACCTCTGACACTCCATGTACACCTCCGACAAATTCCCAGGTTACACCCAGACACCCCACGTGCACCCCTGCACACCCCAGGCACACCCCCACACTCGCAAGCACACCTCCGACACCCCAGGCACACCTCTGACACTCCCCAGGCACACCCCACACCCCAGGCACACCTCTTACACCCCCAGGTACACCTCTGAAACCCACAGGCACATCCTCTGACACTCCCCAGGCACTCCACTGACATTCCCTGGCACACCTCTGACACTCCCCAGGAACACGCCCAAGACCCCAGATACACCTCTGACACTCCCAGGCACACCTCTGACACTCTAAGCACACCTCTGACACCCCCAGGCACACCTCCGATACCCCAGGCATGCCCTGACACTCCCAGGTACAACTCTGACACTCAGGTACTCCTCTGTCACCCCTGAAACACCTCTAGCACTCCCAGGCACACCGCTGACACTCCCCATGTACACCGGAACCTCCCAGGTACACCTCAGACACTCCCAGGTACACCTCTGACACTCCCAGGTACCTCAGACACTCCTAGGTACACTCCCACACTCCCAACGTACCTCCCACCTCCCAGGTGCTCCTGTGACACTCCCTGGTGCTTCTCCTGACACTCCCAGGTACCTCAGCCTCCCAGGTACACCTCAGACACTCCCAGGTACCTGAGACACTCCCAGGTACACCTCTTTCACTCACTGGTTCTCTGACCTCCCAGGTACACCTCAGACACTCCCAGTACACCTCATACACTCCCAGGTACACCTCCGAGCCTCCCAGGTACCTCAGACACTCCTACGTACACCTCTCCACACTCCCAGGTACCTCTCACACTCCCAGGTACTCTGTGACACTCCCTGGTACTTCTCTGACACTCCCAGGTACACCTCAGACACTCCCAGATACACCTCAGACGCTCCAGGTACACCTCAGACACTCCCAGGCACCTCCTGACCTCCCAGGTACACCTCTGACACTGCCAGTACTCACTGTCATTCCTAGTACACCCCTGGCCTCCCAGGTACACATCCGACACTCCCAGGTACACCTCCCACCTCCCAAGATCTCACGCCAGGTGCCACCAGACACCCCAGGCACACCTCAGACAAGGCACCACTGACACACCTAGGCACACCTCTGACACTCCCAGGCACTTCAAACACTCCCAGGCACACCGATGACACTCCCCAGCACACCTCTGACACTCCTAAGCACATCTCTGACACCCCAGGTACACCTCCGACACTCCAGGTACAGCCCTGACGCCCCAGGCACACCTTACACTCCCAGGTACACCTTCTGACACCCCAGGCACACCTTGTCCCAGGCACACCGCTGACACCCAGGTACACCTCTGACACACCCAAGCACACTCTGACATCCCCACGCACACCTCCAACACCCAGGCACACCTGACACCCCAGGCACTCTTACACCCCAGGCACACCTCCTCACACCCACAGGCACACCCCACACCCCAGGCACCTGTGACACCCAGTGCCCCTGACACTCCATGTACACCGCTGACACTGCCAGGCACACCCACACCCATGCACACCTCCGACACCCCAGGTCACACCCCAGACACCCCACGCACACCCAGACACCCCAGGCACACCACACTGCAAGCACACCTCCGACACCCCAGGCACACCTCTGACCCCAGGCACACCCCTGACACCCTAAGCACAACCTGACACTCCCCAGGCACACCTCCGACACTCCCAGGTCCAGCCCGACGCCCCAGGCACACTTCCTCTTACACTCCCAGGCACACCTCTGACACCCCAGGTACACCTCAGACACCTCCCAGGTACACCGCTGACACCCCAGGTACACCTCTGGGACACACCCAAGCACACCTCTGACACTCCCCACGCACACCTCCAACACCCCCAGGCACACCCCTGATTCCAGGCACACCCCACACTCCAGGCACACCCCACACCCACACCTCCCCACACTCCCAGGCACTCCTGTGACACTCCCCAGGCACACTCTGGACACCCATGCACACCGGCTGACACTGCCAGGTACACCTCTGACACTCCATGCACACCCCTGACACTCCCAGGTTACACCCCAGACACTCCACGCACACCCCAGACACCCCAGGCACACCCCCACACTCCGCAAGCACACCTCCCGACACCCCAGGCACACCCCCACACCCCAGGCACCTCCCCACACCTGAGGCACACCTCCCCCACACCTGCACCTCCTGTGACACCCCTGGCACTTCTGCTGACACCCCAGGCACACCTCAGACAGGTACACCTCAGACACTCCCAGGTACACCTCAGTCACTCCCAGGCACACCTCTGACACTCCCAGGTACACTGCTGACACTGCCAGGTACACTTCTGACACTCCATGTACACCTCTGACACACCCAGGTACACATCTGACACTCCCAGGTACTCCACTGACACTCCCTGGTACACCCTAACACTCCCAGGTACACCTCCGACACTCCCAGGTACACCTCTGACACTCCCAAGTTCTCCACTGACATTCCCTGGTACACCTGTGACACTCCCAGGTACACGTCCAACACTCCCAGATACACCTCTGACACTCCCAGGTACATCTCTGTCACTCCTAGGTATACCGCTGACACTCCCAGGTACACCTGTGACACTCCCAGGTACACCTCTGACACTCCCAGGTACACCTCCGACACTCCCAGGTACAACTCCGACACTCCCAGGTAAACCTCCGATACTCCTAGGTACACCTCTGACACTCGCAGGTACACCTCTGACACTCCTAGGTATTCCTCTGACACTCCCTGATACATCTCTGACACTCCCAGGTACACCTCAGACACTCCCTGGTACACCTCTGATACTCCCAGGTACACCTCTTTCACTTCCTGGTTCTCCCCTGACACTCCCAGGTACACCTAAGACACTCCCAGGTACACCTCAGACACTCCCAGGTACACCTCTGACACTCCCAGGTACACCTCAGACACTCCTAGGTACACCTCTCACACTCCCAGGCACACCTCCCCCCACACCCCAGGCACTCCTGTGACACTCCTGGTACTCCTCTGACACCCCAGGCACACCTCAGACACTCCCAGGCACACCGCAGACACCCCAGGCACACCGCAGACACTCCCAGGCACACATCTGACACTGCCAGGTACACTTTGCTGACACTGCCAGGTACACTTCTGACACTTATGTACACCCTCCGACACTCCCAGGTACACATCTGACACTCCCCAGGCACCACTGACACTCCCCTGCACACCCCCCTGACACCTCTGTGCACACTCGACACCCCAGGTACACCCTGACACTCCCAAGTTATCCACTGATATCTCCTGGGTACACCCCACACCTGGGCGTCCAACACCCCAGATACACCTCTGACACTCCCAGGTATATCTCTGACACTCCCAGATACACCTCTGACACTCCCAGGTACACCTGTGACACTCCCAGGTAAACCTCCGATACTCCCAGGTACACCTCTGACACTCCCAGGTACACCTCTGACACTCCTAGGTACTCCTCTGTCACTCCCTGATACACCTCTAACACTCCCAGGTGCACCACTGACACTCCCAGGTACACTGCTGACACTGCCAGGTACACCTCAGACACTGCCAGGTACACCTCAGACACTCCCAGGTACACCTCAGACACTCCAAGGTGCACCACTGACACTCCCAGGCACACCTCTGACACTCCCAGGTGCACCAAACACTGCCAGGTACACCAGACACTGCCAGGCACACCCCAGACACCCCAGGCACACCCTCAGACACCCAAGGTGCACCACTGACACCTAGGCACACCTCTGACACCCCAGGTGCACTTCAAACACTCCCAGGTACACCGATGACACTCCCAGGTACACCTCTGACACTCCTAAGTACAACTCTGACACTCCCAGGTACACCTCCGACACTCCCAGGTACAGCTCCGACGCTCCCAGGTACACTTCTTACACTCCCAGGTACACCTTCGACACTCCCAGGTACACCTCAGACACTCCCAGGTACACCGCTGACACTCCCAGGTACACCTCTGACACACCCAAGTACACCTCTGACACTCCCACGTACACCTCCAACACTCCCAGGTACACCTCCGACACTCCCAGGTACACTTCTTACACTCCCAGGTACACCTCTCACACTCCAAGGTACACCTCTCACACTCCCAGGTACTCCTGTGACACTCCCAGGTACACCTCTGACACTCCCATGTACACCGCTGACACTGCCAGGTACACCTCTGACACTCCATGTACACCTCCGACACTCCCAGGTTACACCCCAGACACTCCCACGTACACCCCAGACACTCCCAGGTACACTTCTCACACTCGCAAGTACACCTCCGACACTCCCAGGTACACCTCTGACTCTCCCAGGTACACCTCTGACACTCCTAAGTACAACTCTGACACTCCCAGGTACACCTCCGACACTCCCAGGTACAGCTCCGACGCTCCCAGGTACACTTCTTACACCCCTGTGTTACCTTCTGACACTCCCTGTGCACACTCCCCAGACACTCCCAGGTACACCCCGCTGGACACTCCCCAGCACCCTCTGACACACCCAAGTGACACCCTGACACTCCACGGCCACCTCCACCACCCCAGGCACAGTCTCCCGACACCCCAGGCACACTTACACCCCAGGTACACCTCCCACACCAAGGTACATTCTCACACTCCCCAGGTACTCCCTGTGACACCCCAGGCACACCTCTGACACCCCATGCACACTGCTGACACTGCCAGGTACACCTCTGACACTCCATGTACACCTCCGACACTCCCCAGGTTACACCCCAGACACTCCCCACGTACACCCCCAGACACTCCCCAGGCACACTTCTCACACTGCAAGCACACCTCCGACACTCCCAGGTACACCTCTGACACTCCCAGGTACACCTCTGACACTCCCAGGTACACCTCTTACACTCCCAGGTACACCTCTGAAACTCACAGGTACACCTCTGACACTCCCAGGTACTCCACTGACATTCCCTGGTACACCTCTGACACTCCCAGGAACACGTCCAAGACTCCCAGATACACCTCTGACACTCCCAGGTACACCTCTGACACTCCCAGGTACACCTCTGACACTCCCAGGTACACCTCCGATACTCCCAGGTACACCTCTGACACTCCCAGGTACAACTCTGACACTCATAGGTACTCCTCTGTCACTCCCTGAAACACCTCTAGCACTCCCAGGTACACCGCTGACACTCCCATGTACACCGCTGACACTGCCAGGTACACCTCAGACACTGCCAGGTAAACCTCAGACACTGCCAGGTACACCTCAGACACTCCCAGGTACACCTCAGACACTCCAAGGTGCACCTCTGACACTCCCAAGTGCACCTCAGACACTCCCAGGCACACCTCTGACACTCCCAGGTACACCTCCGACACTCCCAGGTACACCGCTGACACTCCCAAGTACACCTCTGACACTCCCAGGTACACCTCCGACACTCCCAGGCACAACTCCGACACTCCCAGGTAAACCACCGATACTCCTAGGTACACCTCTGACACTCCCAGGTACACCCTCAGACACTCCCTAAGCAGGTACACCTCTGACACTCCCCAGGTACACCCCAGACACTCCTAGGTACACCTCCCACACTCCCAACGTACACCTCCCACACTCCCAGGTACTCCTGTGACACTCCCTGGTACTTCTCTGACACTCCCAGGTACACCTCAGACACTCCCAGGTACACCTCAGACACTCCCAGGTACACCTGAGACACTCCCAGGTACACCTCTTTCACTCACTGGTTCTCCCCTGACACTCCCAGGTACACCTCAGACACTCCCCGGTACACCTCATACACTCCCAGGTACACCTCTGACACTCCCAGGTACACCTCAGACACTCCTACGTACACCTCTCACACTCCCAGGTACACCTCTCACACTCCCAGGTACTCCTGTGACACTCCCTGGTACTTCTCTGACACTCCCAGGTACACCTCAGACACTCCCAGATACACCTCAGACGCTCCCAGGTACACCTCAGACACTCCCAGGCACACCTCTGACACTCCCAGGTACACCTCTGACACTGCCAGGTACTCCACTGTCATTCCCTGGTACACCCCTGACACTCCCAGGTACACATCCGACACTCCCAGGTACACCTCTGACACTCCCAAGTTCTCCACTGATAATCCCTGGTACACCTCTGACACTGCCAGGTACTCCACTGTCATTCCCTGGTACACCTCTGACACTCCCAGGTACACGTACAACACTCCCAGATACACCTCTGACACTCCTGGGTACACCTCTGACACCCCAGGTACACCTCTGACACTCCTAGGTACTCCTCTGTCATTCCCTGATACACCTCTAACACTCCCAGGTGAACCGCTGACACTCCTAGGTCCACCGCTGACACTGCCAGGTACACCTCAGACACTGCCAGGTACACCTCAGACACTGCCAGGCACACCTCTGACACTCCCAGGTACACCTCAGACACTCCCAGGTACACCGCTGACACTCCCAAGTACACCTCTGACACTCCCAGGTACACCTCCGACACTCCCAGGTATACCTCCGACACCCCCAGGTGCACACTTTCACACTCCCTGGTGCACACCTCCGGACACCCCAGGCACAACTCCGAACCCAGGTAAACCTCCGATACCCTAGTACACCCTCTGACACCCCAGGTACACCCTCTGACACCTAGGTACACCCCAGACACTCCCAGGCACACCTCAGACACTCCCAGGCACACCCTGACACTCCCAGGTACACCTCAGACACTCCTAGGTACACCTCTCACACTCCCAACGTACACCTCTCACACTCCCAGGTACTCCTGTGACACTCCCTGGTACTTCTCTGACACTCCCAGGTACACCTCAGACACTCCCAGGTACACCTCAGACACTCCCAGTACACCTGAGACACTCCCAGGTACACCTCTTTCACTCCCTGGTTCTCCCCTGACACTCCCAGGTACACCTCAGACACCGGACCTCATACACCCCAGGCACACCTCTGACACTCCCCAGGCACACCCTGGGACACTCCCATGCACACCTCCTCACACTCCCAGGTACACCCTCCTCACACCCCAGGTACTCCTGTGACACTCCCCTGGCACTTCTCTGACACCCCCAGGTACACCCCAGACACTCCCAGATACACCTCAGACACTCCCAGGTACACCTCAGACACTCCCAGGCACACCTCTGACACTCCCAGGTACACCTCTGACACTGCCAGGTACTCCACTGTCATTCCCTGGTACACCCCTGACACTCCCTGGTACACATTCGACACTCCCAGGTACACCTCTGACACTCCCAAGTTCTCCACTGATATTCCCTGGTACACCTCTGACACTGCCAGGTACTCCACTGTCATTCCCTGGTACACCTCTGACACTCCCAGGTACGCGTCCAACACTCCCAGATACACCTCTGACACTCCCAGGTACACCTCTGACACTCCCAGCACCTCCCAGCACTCCCAGGCCTCCTGACACTGCACACCCAGACACTGCAAAGCACACACAACCAGACACCCCAACACCCCAGGCACACCCCAGACACCCAAGGTGCACTCTGACACCCCAAGTACACCTCTGACACCCCAGGCAAACTCTGACACCCAGGCACACCCCAGACACCCCAGGCACACCGCCGACACCCCAGGCACACCTCTGACACCCCAGGCACACCTCTGACACCCCAGGCACACCTCAGACACCCCAGGCACACCTCTGACACCCCAGGCACACTGCTGACACCGCCAGGCACACCTCTGACACCCCCACGCACACCTCAGACACTCCCCAGGTACACCCTAGACACCTCTAAGGCACTCCACTGACACCCCCAGGTACATCCCTGACACTCCCCAGGCACACATCCGACACCCCAGGTACACCTCTGACATCCCAAGTTCACCACTGATATTCCCCTGACACCTCTGACACTCAAAGGCACACCAACACCCCAGACACCTCCTGACACTGACAGGTACACCTCAGACACTGCCAGGCACACCTCAGACACCCCTGCACACCACATCCATGCACCACTGACACCCCAGGCACAACCTCTGACACTCCCCAGGCACCAACACTGCCAGGCACACCCTCAGACACCACAGGCACACCTCAGACACCCCAGGCACACCTCAGACACTCAAGCTGCACCACTGACACACCTAGGCACACCTCTGACACTCCCCAGGTGCACTTCAAACACTCCAGGCACACTGATGACACCCCAGGTACACCTCTGACACCCTAAGTACAATCTGACACCCCAGGCACACCCCTGACACCCCAGGCACAGCCTGACGGCCCCAGGCACACCTACACCCCACACCTTCGACACCCCAGGTACACCTCAGACACCCCCAGGTACACCGCTGACACTCCCAGGTCACACCTCTGACACACCCAAGCACACCCTCTGACACCCCACGCACACCTCCAACACCCTGCAGGCACACCTCGACACCCAGTACACTCTTACACCCCAGGCACCCCCCACACCCAAGGCACACCTCTCACACCCCAGGCACTCCTGTGACACTCCCCAGGTACACCTCTGACACTCCCCATGTACACCGCTGACACTGCCAGGTACACCTCTGACACCCATGTACACCTGACACTCCCAGGTTACACCCCAGACACTCCCACGTACACCCCAGACACCCCAGGCACACTTCTCACACTGCAAGTACACCTGACACTTACAACTCTGACTCTCCCTAGTACACCCTGACACTCCTAAGTACAACTCTGACTCCCAGGCACACCCGACACTCCCAGGTACAGATCCGACGCCCCAGGCACACTCTCACACTCCCCAGGCACACCTTCGACACTCCCCAGGCACACCTCGACACTCCCAGGCACACCGCTGACACCCCAGGCACACCCTCTGACACCCAAGCACACCCCTGACACTCCCACGTACACCCAACACCCCAGGTACACCTCCGACACCCCAGGCACACCCTACACCCCAGGCACACCTCTCACACCCAAGGCACCTCACACACCCAGGTCCCTGTGACACCCAGGACACCCTCTGACACTCCCCATGTACACCGCTGACACTGCCAGGCTACACCCCTGACACCCATGCACCTGACACTCCCAGGTTACACCCCAGACACTCCACGCACACCCCAGACAACTCCCAGGCACACTTCACACCTGTGCACACCTGACACTCCCAGGCACACCTCTGACACTCCCCAGGCACACCCTCTGACACCCCAGGCCACCTCTACACCCCAGGCACACCTCTGAAAACTCACAGGCACACCTCTGACACCCAGGCACCTCCACCTGACATTCCCTGGTACACCCCTGACACTCCCAGGAACACGTCCAAAGACCCCAGATACACCTCTGACACTCCCAGGCACACCTCTGACACTCCCAGGCACACCTCTGACACTCCCCAGGCACACCTCCGATAACCCTGTGCACACCTCACACCCCAGGCACAACCCCACCTCATAGGTACTCCTCTGTCACCCCCTGAAACACCTCTAGCACTCCCAGGCACACCGCTGACACTCCCATGCACACACCGCTGACACTGCCAGGCACACCTCAGACACTGCCAGGTAAACCTCAGACACTGCCAGGCACACCCCAGACACCCCAGGCACACCTCAGACACCCAAGGTGCACCTCTGAGACACCCCAAGCAAACCCCAGACACCCCTGGCACACCTCTGACACCCCAGGCACACCTCCGACACCCCAGGCACACCCCAGACACCCTAGGCACACCTCTCACACCCCAACGCACACCACACACCCCAGGCACACCCTGACACCCCCTGGCACTTCTCTGACACCCCAGGCACACCTCAGACACCCCAGGCACACCTCAGACACTCCCAGGCACACCTGAGACACCCCAGGCACACCCTTCACTCACTGCCTCCCCTGACACTCCCAGGCACACCTCAGACACCCCCACACCCCCACACACCCCAGGTACACCTCTGACACCCCAGGCACACCCCAGCTACCCCATGCACACCCCCACATTCCCCAGCCACCTCCCACACACCAGGTCACTCCTGCACACCCCTGGCACTTCTCTGACACTCCCCAGGCACACCCCAGACACTCCCAGATACACCTCAGACGTCCTAGCAGCTCTCAGACACCCCAGGCACACCTCTGACACTCCCAGGCACACCTCTGACACTGCCAGGCACTCCACTGTCATCCCCTGGCACCCCTGAAACCCCAGGCACATCCGACACTCCCCAGTACACCTCTGACACCCCAAGTTCCGATAGTCCCTGGTACACCCTGACACTGCCAGGCACTCCACTGTCATTCCCCAGTACACCTCTGACACTCCCCAGGTACACGTACAACACTCCCAGATACACTCTGGACACTCTGGTGGCACACCTCTGACACTCCCAGGTACACCTGGACACCCCAGGTACCCCTGTCACCCCTGACACACCCCTAACACTCTAGGTGAACCACAGACACCCCAGGTCCACTGCTGACACTGCCAGGCACACCCCAGACACCAGGCACACCCCAGACACTGCCAGGCACACCTCTGACACTTGGTGCACACCCCAGACACTCCCAGGCACACCGCTGACACTCCTGGGCACACCTCTGACACTCCCAGGCACACACCTGACACTCCCCAGGCATACCTGACACTCCCAGGCACACTTTCACACTCCCCCTGGTACACCTCCGACACTCCCAGGTACAACCCGAAACTCCCAGGCAAACCTCCGATACCCTAGGCACACCTCTGACACCCCAGGCACGCCCTGACACCCCAGGGCACACCCCAGACACCCAGGCACACCCCAGACACCCCAGGCACACCTGACACCCCAGGCACACCCCAGACACCCCAGGCACACCTCCCCACTCCCCAACGTACACCTCCCCCACACCCCAGGCACTCCTGTGACACCCCTGGCACTCTCTGACAATTTGCACACCCCAGACACCCCAGGCACACCTCAGACACTCCCAGCACACCTGGGAGACACTCCTACAGGCACACCTCTTCAATTCTTGGTTCTCCCCTGACACCTGGTACACCCCAGACACTCCCCGGGACACCCCACACACCCCAGGCACAATCTCTGACACCCCAGGCACACCCAGACACCCCACGCACACCCCCACACCCCAGGCACACCTCCCCACACCTAAGGGCACTCCTGTGACACCCTGCCTCACACCCCTGGTGCACACCCCAGACACCCTGACACACCCCAGACACCCCAGGTACACCTCAGACACCCTGTGGCACACCTCTGACACCTAAGGCACACCTGACACTGCCAGGCACCCACTGTCATCGGCACACCCCCTGACACTCCCCAGGCACACATTCGACACTCCCCAGCACACCTCTGACACTCCCAAGTTCTCACTGATATTCCTTGGTACAATTCTGACACTGCCAGGTACTCCACTGTCATTCCCTGGTACACCTCTGAGAATTCTGCGTCCAACACTCCCAGATACACCTCTGGACACCCCCAGGCACACCTCTGACAATTCCCCAGGCACACCTCTGACACCCCAGGTACCCTCTGTCACCCTGATACACCTCTGCACACCCCCAGGCAGAACTGCTGACACTCCCAGGTCCACTGCTGACACAGTACACCCCAGACACTGTGGCACACCCCAGACACTGCCACCCCTGTGAACACCCCAGCAGGCACACCTCACACCAAGGCAACTAATGACACTCCCCAAGTGCACTTCTGACACCCCAGTGCCACCTCTGACACCCAGGCACACCCCAGACACTCCCAGGCACACCGCCGACACTCCCCAGGCACACCTCTGACACTCCCCAAGCACACCCCACACCCCAGGCACACCTCCGACACTCCCTGGTGTACATCTCCGACACCCCAGGCACACGTCTTACACTCCCAGGCACACCACCGACACACCCACAGGCACACCTCTGACACCCCCAGGTACACCTCCCCACACCCCACACCTCTGCCACTCCCCAGGTACATCTCTGACAAATCCCAGGTACTCCACTGACACCCCAATACCCCCTGGACACTCCAGTACACCTCTGCCTCAGGTACATGCCCAGACACCCCAGTACACCTCACCTCCCAGTTACACCTCCGACACCCCAGGTACACCTCTGAAACCCCAGGCATATACCTGACACCCCAGGCACACCTCTGACACTCCCCAGGTACACCCTTGACACTCCCCCAGGCACACCCCTGAACACTCCTAGGAACACCAGATACTCCCCAGGCACACAACAGACACTCCCCAGGCACCTCCGACACTCCTTATGGGCACACCTCTGACACCTGTACACCTCCTCTGACACTCTGTGTCCACGTCCACACCCCAGGCACACCTCCTGACACCCCAGGCACACCCCAAGGCCCCCAGGCACCCACTGACATCCCCTGCACACCCTCTGACACCCCAGCATGTCCGACACCTCCAGATACAGCTCTGACACTCCCAGGCACATCTCTGACACCCAGGTACATCTCTGACACCCCAGGCACACCTTGACACCCAGGTACCCACTGACACCCCCTGCACACTTTTCACACCCCAGGCACACCTCTGACACCCCAGTACCTCCACTCCCTCACACACCTCTAACACCCCAGGCACACTGACACCACAGGCACACCGCTGACACTGCCAGGCACACCCCAGACACTGCTGCCACATCACAGACACTGCCAGAAAACTCAGACACTCCCCAGACACCCAAGGTGCATCTCTGACACCCCAAGTGCACCTCTGACACTCCCAGGCAAACTTCTGACACTCCTGCACACCTCAGACACTCCCAGGCACACCGCTGACACCCCAGGCACACCTCTGACACCCCAGGCACACCTCTGACACCCCAGGCACACCACACACTCCCCAGGCACACCTCTGACACTCCCAGGCACACTGCTGACACTGCCAGGCACACCTCTGACACTCCACGTACACCTCCGACACTCCCCAGGCACACCTCTGACACTCAAAGGCACACGTCCAACACTCCGAGATACACCCTGACACCCCAGGCACATCCCTGACACTCCCAGGCAACCTCTGACACTCCCAGCACCTGCCCTCCCTGACACCTCTAACACCCCAGGTGCACCGCTGACACCCCAGGTCCACCGCTGACACTGCCAGGCACCCCAGACACCGCCAGGCACACCCCAGACACTGCCAGGCACACCCCAGACACCCCAGGCACACCCCCAGACACTCCTGGCAGCACCAATGACACCCCAAGCACCCTGACCCCAGGCACACCCCTGACACTCCCCAGGCACACCCCAGACACTCCCAGGCACACTGCTGACACCCCAGGCACACCTCTGACACTCCCCAAGCACACCTCTGACACTCCCCAGGCACACCTCCGACACTCCCCAGGCACCTCCTCGACACCCCAGGCACACGTCCACACCCAAGGCACACCACCGACACACCCCAGGCACACCTCTGACACCCAGGCACACCTCTGACACCCCATGCACACCTCTGCCACCCAGGCACATCTCTGACAATCCCAGGCACCACGACACCCCAACACACCCTGACACCCCAGGCCACCTCTGACACTTGCCCAGACACCCCAGGCACACTCCTCACACCCCAGGCACACCTCCGACACTCCCAGGCACACCTCTGATACTGCAGGATTACTCCTGACACCCCAGGCACACCTCTGACACTCCCAGGCACACCCTTGACACTCCCCAGGCACTCCACTGACATTCCCTGAACACTCTGCACCCCAGGCACACCACTGACACTGCCAGGCACACCACCGACACCCCAGGCACACCTCCGACACCCAGGCACACTCTCACACCCCCAGGCACACCCTGACACTCCCAGGCACACCTCTGACACCCAAAGCACACCTCTGACACTCCAGGCACACCTCCTGACACTCCCAGGTACTCCACTGACATCCCTGAACACTCTGACACCCCCCAGCCACACGTCCGACACCCCAGATACACTCCCTGACATTCCCAGGCACACCTCTGACACTCCCAGGCACACCTCTGAAACTCCCAGGTACTCCACTGACATTCCCTGGCACACGTGAAACCTCCCAGGCACACGTCCGACACTCCCAGATACACCCCTGACACTCCCTAGGCACACCTCTGACACCCCAGGCACACCCCTGACACCCCAGGCACCCACCACAATCCCCTGCACACACCCCTGACCAGGCACACCTCTGACACTTGAGGCACTCCTCTGTCACGCCCTGATACACTCTCACACCTCAGGCACACCTCTGACAATCCCAGGTACTCCTCTGTCACCCCCACACACCTCTAACACCTCAGGCACACCGCTGACACCCCAGGCACACCGCTGACACCCAGGCACACCCAGACACTGCCAGGCACACCTCAGACACCGCCAGGCACACCAGACACTCCCAGGCACACCCCAGACTTTCCAAGGCACCTCAGACACCCCAAGTGCACCTCTGACACCCCAGGCACACCCTAACACCCCAGGCAAACCCAGACACCTCCGGCACACCACTGACACCCCAGGCACACCTCTGATACCCCAAGCACACCTCTGACACTCCAGGTACACCTGACACACCCAAGTACACCCTGACACCCCAGGCACACCTCCAACACCTTAGCACACCTCTGACACCCCAGGCACACCCAGACACCAGCGCACACCTCACACCCCAAGCACACCTCTGACACCCCAAGCACCCCTGACCCTCCCAGGCACACCTCAGACACTCCCAGGCACACCGCTGACACCCCAGGCACACCCTGACACTCCCACCAGACCTCTGACAACCTGCACACCTCTGACACCCCAACACACTCCTGACACTCCCAGGCACACCCGACACCCCCAGGTACACCTCCGAGACTCCCAGGCACACGTCTTACACCCCAGGCACACCACCGACACACCCAGGCACACCCTGACACCCCAGGCACACCTCTGACACCCCAGGCACACCTCTGCCAATCCCCAGGCACATCTCTGACAACCCAGGTACCCACTGACACCCCACACACCCTGACACTCCCAGGCACACCCTGACACCCCAAGCACATGCCCAGACACTCCCAGGCACACTCTCACCCTCCCAGGACACACCACCGACACCCCAGGCACACCTCTGACACCCCAGGCATCCCCTCTGACACTCCCACACCTCTGACACTCCCAGGCACACCTTGACACTCCCAGGTACACCCCAGACACTCCCAGGAACACCGCAGACACCCCAGGCACACAACAGACACTCCCAGGCACACCCGACACCCCCAGGCCACCTCTGACACTCTGTGGCACACCTCTGACACCCCAGGTGCACGTCCGACACCCCAGGCACACCCTGACACCTGCAACACCTCTGACACCCCAGGCACCCACTGACATTCCCTGGCACACCCTCACACCCCAGGTGCACGTCCGACACTCCAGAACCACACCCCCACGTCGCACATCTCTGACACTCCGGCACACCTTGACACCCCCAGGCACTCCACTGACACCCCTGGCACACCCTCTGACACCCCAGGCACACCTCTGACACCAGGCACACCACAGACACTCCCCAGGCACACACTCCCCAGGCACACCTCTGACACTCCAGGCACTCTCTGTCACCCCCACACCTCTAACACTCCCAGGCACACCGCTGACACTCACAGGCACACCGCTGACACTGCCAGGCACACCCCTCAGACACTCCCAAGCACATCACAGACACTGCCAGGAACACCCCAGACACCCAGGCACACCTCCAGACACCCCAGGCACACCAAACTCCCAGGCACACCGCTGACACCCCAAGCATCTCTGACACTCGGCACACCTCCGACACCCCAGGTACACCTCTGACACTCTGTGGCACACCTCTGACACTCCCCAGTGCACGTCCGACACTCCCACACCTCTGACACTCCCCAGGTACACCTCTGACACTCCCAGGTACTCCACCTGACATTCCCTGGCACACCTCTCACACCCCAGGTGCACGTCCGACACTTCCAGATACACCACTGACACTCCCAGGCACATCTCTGACACCCCAGGCACACCCTTGACACCCTAGGCACTCCACTGACACTCCCCTGGCACACCCCTTGACACTCCCCAGGCACACCTCTGAACCCCCAGGCACACCACAGACACCCCAGGCACACTTCACACCCCAGGCACACCAGACACCCAAGGTGCACCTCTGACACCCCAAGTGCACCTCTGACACTGGCACACCCTGACACCAGGCAAACCCCCAGACACCCACACACCCCTGACACCCCTGGCACACCTCTGACACCCCAAGCACAACCTCTGACACTTCCAGGCATACCTCCGACACCCCAGGCACACCCCTGACACCCCAGGCACACCTCCAACACCTTAGGTACACCTCTGACACCCCAGGCACACCCAGACACCCCAGGCACACTTCTCACCCCAAGCACACCTCTGACACCCCAGGCACACCCTGACCTCCCAGGCACACCTCAGACACTCCCAGGCACACCGCTGACACTCCCAGGCACACCCCACACCCCACCACACCTCTGACACCTCAGGCACACCTCTGACACCCAAGCACACCTCTGACACTCCCAGGCACACCTCCGACACCCCAGGCACACCTCCGACACTCCCCAGGCACACGTCTTACACTCCAGGCACACCACCGACACACTCAGGCACACCTCTGACACTCCCCAGGCACACCTCAGACACTCCCAGGCACACCTCTGCCACCCCAGGCACATCTCATCCCAGGTACTCCACTGACACCCCCACACACCCCTGACACTCCCAGCACCTCTGACCCAGGCACATGCCCAGACACCTGCACACTCCTCACCCTCCCAGGCACACTCCTGACACCCCCAGGCACACCTCTGACACTCCCAGGCATACCCTGACACCCAGGCACACCTCTGACACCCCAGGCACACCTTGACACCACCAGGCACACCTCCGACACCCCCAGGCACACCTCTGACACTCTGGCACCTCTGACACTCCCAGGTGCACGTCCGACACTCCCCAGGTACACCCTGACACCCCAGGCACACCTCTGACACCCCAGGTACTCCACTGACATTCCCTGGTACACCCCTGACACTCCCAGGTGCACGTCCGACACTTCCAGATACACCGACACCCCAGGCACATCTCTGACACTGCACACCTTGACACTCCCAGGCACTCCACACCCCTGGCACACCCTTGACACCCCAGGCACACCCCTGACACCCCAGGCACACCACAGACACCCCAGGCACACCTCACACCAGGCACACCTCTGACACTCCTAGGTACTCCTCTTCACCCCACACACCCCAACACTCCCAAGCACACCGCTGACACTCACAGGTACACCGCTGACACTGCCAGGAACACCCCAGACACTCCCCAGGCACACCCCAGACACCCAAGGTGCACCTCTGACACCCCCAAGTGCACCTCTGACACTCCCAGGCAAACCTCTGACACTAGGCACACCTTAGACACTCCCAGGCACACCGCTGACACCCCAGGCACACCTCTGACACTCCCAGGCACACCCTGACACTCCCAGGCACACCTCAGACACCCCAGGCACACCTCTGACACACCCAGGCACACTGCTGACACTGCCAGGCACACCTGACACTCCACGTACACCTGACACCCCAGCACACCTCTGACACTCCCAGGATACTCCACTGACACTCCCTGCACATCCCTGACACTCCCAGGCACACATCCGACACTCCCAGGAACACACCTCTCACTCCCAAGTTCTCCACTGATATTCCCTGATACACCTCTGACACTCAAAGGCACACGTCCAACACTCCCAGATACACCACACCCAGGTACACCTCTGACACCCCAGGCACACCCTGACACCTAGGTACTCCTCTGTCTCTCCCTGATACACCCTAACACCCCAGGTGGCAAAGCTGACACTCCCCAGGTCCACCGCTGACACTGCCAGGCACACCCTCAGACACTGCCAGGCACACCCCAGACACCCCAGGTACACCAGACACTCCAGGCACACCCTCAGACACTCCAAGGTGCACCACAATGACACTCCCCAAGTGCACTTCTGACACCCCAGGCACACCTCTGACACTCCCAGGCACACCTCAGACACACCCAGGCACACTGGTGACACTCCCCAGGCACACCTCTGACACCCCAAGCACACCTCTGACACTCAGGTAAACCTCCTGACAACCCCAACACCCCAGGCACACCCCTGCCAACCCCAGGCACACTCTGACACCCAGGTACATGCCCAGACACCCCAGGTGCACACTCTGCCACCTCCGACACCCGCAGGCACCCCACACTGCATACCCCACACTCCCAGGCACACCTCTGACACTCCCCAAGCACACCTTGACACTCCCAGGCACCCACTGACATTCCCTGGAACACCTCTGACACTTCCAGACACACCTGACACTCCCCACCTGCACCCCACACCCCCAGGCCCACACCACACCCCTGGTAAACCCCTGACTCCCAGGCACACCTCTGACACCTGAGGTACTCCTCTGCCACGCCCTGATACACTCTCACACCTCAGGCACACCTCTGACACTCCCAGGCCTCTGTCACTCCCTAACACACCTCTAACACTCCCCAGGCACACCGCTGACACCCCAGGCACACCTGCTGACATCCAGGCACACCCCAGACACTGCCAGGCACACCTCAGACACCGCCAGGCACACCTCAGACACCCCAGGCACACCCAGACTCTCCAAGGTGCACCTCAGACACTCCCAAGTGCACCTCTGACACTCCCAGGCACACCTCTGACACCCCCAGGCAAACCTCAGACACTCCAAGGCACACCGCTGACACCCCAGGCACACCCCTGACACCCCCAAGCACACCCTCTGACACCTCCAGGCACACCTCCGACACTCCCAGGCACACCCCGAACTCCCAGGCACACCTCCAACACCTTAGGCACACCCTGACACCCCAGGCACACCCAGACACTCCCAAGCACACTCTCACACTCCCAAGCACACCTCTGACACTCCCAGGCACACCCTGACCCTCCCAGGCACACCCAGACACTCCCAGGCACACCGCTGACACTCCCAGGCACACCTCTGACACCCCAATACACCTCTCACAACTCTCAGGCACACCTCTGACACCCCAGGCACACCTGACACCTGGCACTCCACTGACACCCCTGCACACCCACTGACTCCCCAGGCACACCGCTGACACGGCCAGGCACACCTGACACTCCCCAGGCACACCTCCGACACTGCCAGGCACACCTCTTACACCCCAGGCACACCTCTGACACTCGGCACACCTCCGACACTCTCAGGCACCTCTGACACCCCCATGCACTCCACTGACAGTCCCTGGCACACCCTCACACTCCCAAGCACACTCTGACACTCCCAGGCACACCCTCTGACACCTGAGGCACACCCCAGACACCCCAGGCACACCGTGAGATACTCCCCAGTCACACAACAGACACTCCCAGGCACACCTCTGACACTCCCCAGGCACACCTCTGACACTCTGTGGTACACCTCTGACACTCCCAGGTGCACGTCTGATACTCCCAGGTACACCTCTGACACTCCCAGGTACACCTCTGACGCTCCCAGGTACTCCACTGACATTCCCTGGTACACCTCTGACACCCCAGGTGCACGTCCGACACTTCCAGAGATACACCTCTGACACTCCCAGGTACTCTCTGACACACTCCCAGGCACACCTCTGACACCCCAGGTACTCCACTGACACTCCCTGGTACACCCCTGACACTCCCAGGCACACCTCTGACACTCCCAGGCACACCACAGACACCCCAGGTACACTTTCACACTCCCAGGTACACCTCTGACACTCTAGGTACTCCTTTGTCACTCCCCATACACCCCACACTCCCAGGCACACCGCTTTCACCACAGGCACACTGCTGACATTGCCAGGCACACCCAGACACTGCCAAGAACACCTCAGACACTCCAGGTACACCCTCAGACACTCCCCAGCACACCCCAGACACCCAAGGTGCACCTCTGACACTCCCAAGCACCTCCTGACACTCCAGGCAACCTTGACACTCCAGGCACACCTCAGACACTCCCCAGGCACACCGCTGACACCCCAGGCACACCTCTGACACTCCCAAGCACACCTCTGACACTCCCCAGGCACACCTCCTGACACCCCAGGCACACTTACACTCCCATGTACACCTCCAACACTCCCCAGGACACCTCTGACACTCCCAGGTACACTTCCAACACTCTCAGGCACACCCTGACACTCCCAGGCACACCCCAAACACTCCCAGGCACACCTTTCACAGTCCCAGGCATACCTCTGACACTCCCCAGGCACACCTTGACACCCCAGGCACACCTCACACTCCCCAGGCACACCTCCAACACTCCCAGGCACACCCTCTGACACACCCAGCACACCTCTGACACCCAAGGCACACCCTGACACCCCAGGCACACCCTGACACTCCCCAGGCACACCCATGACACTCCCAGGCACACCCTGACACTCCCCAGGCACTCCACTGACATTCCCTGGCACCCCTGACACTCCCAGGCACACCTCCTGACACTCCCTGACACACCTGAGACACGCCGAGGCACACCTCTGACACTCCCCAGGCACACCTCTGCACTCCCAGGTGCTCCACTGACACCCCAGGCACACCCCAGACAATCCCAGGTACACTCACACCCTAGGCACACCTCTGACACCCCAGGCACACTTCTCACACCCCAGGCACACCTCCAACACTCCCAAGCACACCTCCTGACACTCCCAGGCACACGTCTGACATTCCCGGCACACCTCTGACACACCCAGGCACACTCTGACACTCCCAGGTACCCACTGACATCCCTGGCACACCTCTGACATTCTGGTGCACACGTCCGACACCCCAGACACCCTGACACTCAGGCACACCTCTGACACCCCCAGGCAAACCTCTGACACTCTCAATACTCCACTGACACTCACTGGTAAACCCCTGACTACCAGGTACACCCTGACACCAGGTCACCTCTGTCACCCCTGATACTTCTCACACTCCCAGGCACACCTCTGACACTCCTAGATCTCCTCTGTCACTCCCTCACACCTCTAACACCCCAGGCACACCGCCACCTCCCAGGCACACCGCTGACACTGCCAGGTACACCTCCAGACACTGCCAAGTACATCACAGACACTGCCAGGAACACCTCAGACACCTCCCAGGCACACCCAGACACCCCAAGGTGCACCTCTGATACTCAAAGTGCACCTCTGACACTCCCAGGTTAACCTCTGACCTCCCGTCACACCTCAGACACTCCCAGGCACACCCCAGCCCCCCAGGCACACCTCTGACACTCCCAGGCACACCTCCCTGACACTCCCAGGCACACCTCCAGACACCCCAGGCACACCTCTGACACTCCCAGGCACACCATGACACTGCCAGGTACCTCTGACACTCCCACGCACACCTCCGACACCCCAGGCACACCTCTGACACTCCCAGGTACTCCACTGACACTCCTGGACATCCCTGACACTCCCAGGCACACATCCGACACTCCCAGGTACACCTCTGACACTCCCAAGTTCTCCACTGATATTCCTGGTACACTTCTGACACTCCCAGTGCATCACGTACTCCCAGATACACCTCCCAGCCTCCCAGGTACACCTCAGACACTCCTTGGCTCCTCTGTCTCTCCTGATACACCTCCCTACTCCCAGGCACCGCTGACACTCCCAGGTCCACCATGACACGTCCAGGTTCACCTCAGACACTGCAGGTACACCCCAGACACTTCCAGGTACAACTCAGACACTCCCAGGCACCTCCAGACACTCCAAGGTGCACCAATGACACTCACAAGTGCACTCTGACACTCCAAGGCACACCTCTGACACTCCCAGGTACACCTCAGACACTCCCAGGTACACTGCTGACACTCCCAGGTACACCTCTGACACTCCCAAGTACACCTCTGACACTCCCAGGTGCACCTCCGACACTCCCAGTGCACCTCCGACACTCCCAGTGCACGTCACACCAGGCACACCACCGACACTCCCGGCACCTCTGACACTCCCAGGTACACCTCTGACACTCCAGGTACACCTCCCGCCACTCCCAGGTACATCTCTGACAATCCCAGGTACTCCACTGCACTCCCAACACACTGACTCCCAGCACCTCTGACACTCCCAGGTACATGCCCAGACACTCCCAGGCACCTCACACTCCCAGGTACACCTCCGACCTCCCAGGTACACCTCTGACACTCCTGGGTATACCTCTGACACTCCCAGGAACACCTCTGACACTCCCACCTTTGACACTCCAGGTACTCCACTGACATTCCCTGGAACACCTCCTGACACTCCGGTACACCGCTGACACTGCCAGGCACACCTCCCACCCCAGGCACACCTCCGACCTCCCAGGGCACACTTCTCACCTCCCAGGTACACCTCTGACACTCCCCAGGCACACCTCTGACACTCCAAAGCACACCTCCGACAGTCCCAGGTACACCGCTGACACTCCCAGGCACCTCTGACACTCCAGGCACCTCTGACGCTCCAGGTACTCCACTGACATTCCCTGGTACACCTCTGACACTCAGGTGCACGTCCGACACTTCCAGATACACCTCTGACACTCCCAGGTACTTCTCTGACACTCCCAGGTACCTCCTCACACTCCCAGGTACTCCACCACTCCCTGGTACACCCTAACACCCCAGGCACCTCTGACACTCCCAGGCACACCACAGACACTCCCCAGGCACACTTCTCACACTCCCAGGTACACCTCTGACACTCCTAGGTACTCCTCTGTCACTCCCTCATACACCTCTAACCTCCCAGGTACACCGCTTTCACTCACAGGTCACACCGCTAACACATTGCCAGGAACACCTCAGACACTGCCAAGTACACCTCAGACACTGCCAGGTACCTCCAGACACTCCAGGCACACCCCCAGACACTCCAAGTGCCCTCTGACACTCCCAAGTGCCACTCTGACCCCCAGGCAAACCTTTGACACTCCCAGGTACACCTCAGACACTCCCAGGCACACCATGACACTCCAGGCACACCTCTGACACTCCCAAGTACCTCCCCGACACTCCCAGGCACACCTCCGGCCTCCCAGTACACCTCCGACACTCCAGGTACACTCTTACACTCCCATGTACCCCTCCAACACTCCCAAGGACACCCTGACACTCCCAGGCACACTTCAACACTCTCAGGCACACCTCTGACACTCCCAGGCACACCCCAAACACTCCCAGGCACACTTTCACAGTCCCAGGTATACCTCTGACCTCCCAGGTTGACACCCCAGGCACACTTCACACTCCAGGCTCCAGCACTCCCAGGTACACCTCTGACACACCCAGGTACACCTCTGGCCTCCAGGTACACCTCCTGACCTCCCACCTCTGACACTCCCAGGCACACCTCTGACACTCCCAGGCGCACCTCCATGACACCCCCAGGCACACCTCTGACACTCCCAGGTACTCCACTGACATTCCTGGCACCCTGCAACCCCCCAGGTACACCAACCCCCTGATACCTAGACACGCCGAGGTACACCTCTGACACTCCCAGGCACACCTCTGGCACCCAGGTGCTCCCCAAACTCCCTGGTACCCCCTGACACTCCCAGGCACACCTCTGACACCCCAGGCACACCCCCAGACAATCCCAGGCACACTTCTCACACCCTAGGTACACCTCTGACACTCCCAGGCACACTTCTCACACCCCAGGCACCTCCAACACTCCAAGTACACCTCTGAAACTCCCAGGTACACTTCGACATTCCCAGGTACCTCTGACACACCAGGCACCTTCTGACACTCCCAGGTACTCACTGACATTCCTGGCCACCTCTGACATTCCCATGTACCGTCCGACACCCCAGATACCTCTGACCTCCCAGGTACACCTCTGACACTCCCAGGTAAACCCCTCAGGCACTCCTCATATGCTCCACTGACACTCACTGGTAAACCCACTACCAGGTACACCTCTAACCTCCGAGTACTCCCACTGTCACTCCCTGACCCTTCTCACACTCCCAGGTACCTCTGACACTCCTGACCACTCTCACTCCTCATACCTCCTATATTCCCAGGTACACCGCTGACACTCACAGGTACACTGCCAGAGTACCTCAAGACACTGCCAAGTACATCTCAGACACTCCAGGGAACACCTACAGACTCCCAGGTACACCCCAGACACTCCAAGGTGCACCTCTGATGCTCCCAAGTGCACCTCTGGACCTCCCAGGCAAACCTCTGACACTCCCAGGTACACCTCAGACACTCCCCAGGTACACCATGACACTCCCAGGCACACCTCCCAGACACTCCCCCAGGTGCACTCCCTGACCTCCCAGGTACACCTCCAGACACTCCCAGGGAACACCTCTGACACTCCCAGGTACACTGCTGACTGCCAGGTGCCTCTGACACTCCACGTGCACCTCCGACACTCCCAGGTACACCTCTGACCTCCCAGGTACTCCACCCCAGCCTCCCTGGTACATCCCAAGCTGCTCCCAGGTACACATCCGACACTCCCAGTACACCTCCAACCACTCCCAAGTTCTCCACTGATATTCCTGGTACACTCTGCACTCCCAGGCACATCCCTTACTCCCAGATACACCTCTGCACTCCCAGGCCTCTGACCTCCCAGGTACACCTCAGACACTCCTTGGTACTCCTCTGTCTCTCCCTAATGCACCTCCTAACACTCCCAGTGCCATGACACTCCCAGGTCCCCCGTGACGTCAGGTTCACCTCCAGACACTGCCAGGCACACCTCCAGACACTTCCAGGTACAACTCAGAACTCCCAGGTACACCTCCAGACACTCCAAGGTGCACCAATGACACTCCCAAGTGCTTCTGACACTCCAAGAGCACACCCTCTGACACTCCCAGGTACACCTCAGACACTCCCAGGTACACACCGCTGACACTCCCAGGTACACCTCTGACACTCCCAAGTGCACCTCCTGACACCCAGGTACACCTCCGACACTCCCAGTTGCACCTCCGACCTCCCAGGTACACGTCTCACACTCCCAGGTGCCCCACCGACACTCCCAGGCCTCTGACACTCCCAGGTACACTCCCAACACTCCCAGGCACCTCCGCCACTCCAGGCATCTCTGAATCCCAGGCTCACTGACACTCCCAATACACCTGACACTCCCAGGTACACCTCCACAACCTCCCAGGACCTTGCCCAGGCACTCCCAGGTACCTCCTCCCTCCCAGGTACACCTCCGACACTCCCAGTACACCTCTGACACTCACTGGTATACCTCTGAGCACCCAGAACACCTCTGACCTCCCAGGTACACTGACACTCCCAGGCACTCCCACTGACATTCCTGGAACACCTCTGACACTAGATACACCCTCCAGCCTCCCAGGTACACCCTACACTCCCAGGTACCCTCCGACACTCCCAGGCCTTCTCACACTCCCAGGTAAACCCCTGACACTCCCAGGTACACCTCCTGACACTCCATGCACCTCTGTGCCAGCCCCATTCTCCTCTCACACTCCCAGTACCTCCCACACTCCCAGGAACTCCTGACATTCCCTGGTACACCTCTAACCTCCCCAGGTACACCGCCCCAGCTCGACCAGGCACCTCCCGGCACTCCCGTGCTCCTCCCGACTTGCCTGAATACACCTCCTGACACTCCCGGGTGCATCTCTGGGCCTCCCAGGTACCTCAGACGCTCCCAGTGCAACCTGACACTCCAGGTACACCTCTGACCTCCCTGCGTACCTCCTGACCTCCCAGGTACACCTCAGACACTCCCAGGTGCTCCAGCACTCCAGGTGCGTCATACACTCCAGGTACACCACCGACACTCCCAGGTACACCTCTGACACTCCCAGGTACCTCCAAGCACTCCGTTACACCTCCGCACTCGGTACATCTCTGACCAATCCCGGGCACTCCACCATGCACTCCCACCACACCCTGACACTCCCAGTGCACCTCACACTCCAGTACATGCCCAGACACTCCAGGTACCTCCTCCACCTCCCAGGTACACCTCCGACACTCCAGAGTACCTCTGACACTCTCGCAGGTATACCTCGACACTCCCAAAATCCTCAACCACCCAGGCACCCACCTCCCAGGTACTCACATTCCCACAGAACACCTCCTGACACTCCCAGGTACACCTTCACACTTCCATGACACCTACACTCCAGTACACCTCCAACCTCCCAGGTACCTTCCTCCAGTACCTCCCCCAGACACCTCGACACTCCAAAATACACCTCCTGAGGTCAGGTACACCCCAGCCTCCAGGACACCTCTACAACACTCCAAGTACTCACCAACATTCTGGTACACCTCTGACACTCCCCGTTACACCGCCCAACGACCAGTACACCTCCACACTCAATTACTCCTCCGACACTTATGCCACACCTCTGACCTCCCAGAATACACCTCCTGACACTCCCAGGTACACCTCCCCAGCACTCCCCAGGTAAACTCCAGGTACCTCCTCACACTCCCAGGTACACCTCCGACACTCCCAGGTACACCTCTGACTCACTGGGTATACCTCTGACCTCCCAGGAACACCTCTGACACTCCCAGGTACACAGCGGCCTCCCAGGTACTCCACCCCAGCATTTCCTGGAACACCTCCTGACACTCCAGGTACACCGCTGACACTGCCGGAACACCTCCTACACTCCCAGGTACCTCCGACCTCCAGGTGCCTTCTGACCTCCAGGTGCACCTCTGGCCTCCAGTACACCTCCTGACACTCAAAGAGTGCACACTCTGACAGTCCCAGGTGCACCGCCAGCACTCCCAGGTACACCTCTGGCCTCCCAGGTACTCCACCCAGCATTCCCTGGTACACCTCTGACCTCCCAGGTACACCGCCCCAGCACGGCCAGGTACACCTCGACACTCCCAGGTACTCCTCCGGCACTTCCAGACCCTCTGGCCTCCCCAGGCCACCTCTGGCCTCCCAGGTACACCTCCCCAGCCTCCCAGGTAAACCTCCCAGGCACTCCTCATACTCCCACCCAGCACTCACTGGTAAACCCCTGACTACCAGGCCACACCTCCTGACCTCCCGAGGTACTCCTCTGTCACTCCCCTGATACACTTCTCCCACTCCCAGGTACCTCCAGCACTCCCTGAATACTCCTCTGTCCTCCCTCCTTACACCTCTGCTTGCTCTCCCAGGTACACCACTTGTTGCCTCTGGGTACACCGCCCCAGGCTTTTCTGGTACCTGAACACTGCCAAGTACATCTGAACACTGTCAGGGAACACCTCAGACACTCTGGTTTACCCCAGACACTCCAAAGGTGCACCTCTGATACTCAAAGTGCACCTCTGGCCTCTGAGCAAACCTCTGACACTCCCAGGTACACCTCAGACACTCCCAGGTACACCCGCCCCGGCCTCCCAGGTACACACCTCTGGCTCCCAGGCCTCCCCAACACTCCCAAGAGTACCTCAGGCACCTCCCAGGCACACCTCCCAACCTCCCAGGTACCTGCTGACACTGCAGGTACACCTCTGACACTCACAGCACCTCCGGCCTCCCAGGTACACCTCTGACCTCCCAGGTACTCCACTGACACTCCTGGTACATCCCTGACACTCCCAGGTACACATCCGGCACTCCCAGGTACACCTCCCCAGCCTCCCAAGTTCTCCACCTGATATTTCCTGGTGCACCTGACCTCCCAGGTTGCACGTCCAGCCTCCCAGATACACCTCCTGACACTCCCAGGTGCACCTCTGACACTCCCAGGTACACCTCAGACACTCCTTGGTGCTCACTCTGTCTCTCCCTGATGCACCTCCTAACTGCTCCCAGGTGCTGCCCCCGGCTTCCTCCCAGGTCACCGCCCGGCACGTCCAGGGTTCACCTCCAGGCACTGCCAGGTACACCTCAGACACTTCCCAGGTACAACTCAGGTACTCCCAGGTACACCTCAGGCCTCCCAAGTAGCACCAGCCCAGCACTCCCAGGTGCATACGACGCTCCAAGGCACCTCTGACACTCCCAGGTACACCTCAGACACTCCCAGGTACACCGCTGACACTCCAGGTACACCTCTGACACTCCCAAGTACCTCTGGCCTCCCAGGTACACCTCCGACACTCCCAGGTGCACCTCCGACACTCCAGGTACACGTCTTACACTCCCAGGTACACCACCGACACTACCAGGTGCACCTCTGGCCTCCCAGATGCACACCTCCTGACACTCCCAGGTGCACCTCCGCCACTCCCAGGCACATCTCTGGCTCCAGGTTGGTGCTCCACTGACACTCCCAGCACACCCCTGACACTCCCAGGTACACCTCCTGACACTCCCAGGTACATGCCCAGACACTCCCAGGTACCTCCTCACCTCCCAGAGTACACCTCCAGCTTGCTCCCAGTGCACCTCTGACACTCGCAGGTATACCTCTGACACTCCCAAGAACACCTCTGACACTCCCAGGTACACATTTGACACTCCCAGGTACTCACATTCCCTGGAACACCTCCCCAACCTCCCCAGGTACACCACCCCAGCACTGCCAGGTACACCTCCCTACACTCCCAGGTACCTCCCGACACTCAGGTACACTTCTCACTCCCAGGTACACCTCTGACCTCCCAGGTACCTCTGACACTCAAAGTACACCTCCTGACAGTCCCAGGTACACCATGGCTTTGCTCCAGGTACCTCTGACTTGCTCCCCAGGTGCTCACTGACATTCCCTGGTACACCTCTGACACTCCCAGGTACACCGCTGACACGGCCAGGTACACCTCCGGCTTACTCCCAGGTGCTCCTCCGACACTTCCAGATGCACCTCTGACACTCCCAGGTACGTCTGGCCTCCCAGGTACCACCTCAGACACTCCCGGGTACACCGCTTCGGCCTCCCAGGTACCTCTGACACTCCCAAGTGCCTCTGACACTCCCAGGTACCTCCGACACTCCAGTGCACCTCCATGCTCCCAGGTACGTCTTACACTCCCAGGTACACCACCGACACTCCCAGGTACACCTCTGGCTTGCTCCCAGGTACACCTCTTACACTCCAGGTACACCTCCCGCCACTCCAGGTACATCTCTGATAATCCCAGGCCTCACCCCCAGCCTCCCAATACACCCCCTGGCCTCCCAGGTGCACCTCTGGCCTCCCAGGTACATGCCCAGACACTCCCAGGTGCCTCCTCACGCTCCCCAGGTACACCTCCGACACTCCCAGGTACACCTCTGACACTCCGCAGGTATACCCTCTGACACTCACAGGAACACCTCTGACTTGCTCCCAGGTACGTTGACACTCCCAGGTGCTCCACTGACATTCCTGGAACACCTCTCTGACACTCCCAGGTACACCGCTGACACTGCCAGGTACCTCCTACACTGGGTACACCTCCGACACTCCCAGGTGCACCTTCTGTGCTCAGGTACACCTCTGACACTCCAGGTACACCTCTGACACTCAAAGTACCTCTGACAGTCCCAGGTACACCATGACCTCCCAGGTACACCTCTCACAGGCACTCCCAGGTACTCTTTGACATTCCCTGGTACACCTCTGGCCTCCCCAGGTACACCGCTGACACGGCCAGGTGCACCTCCGGCCTCCCAGGTACTCCTCCACGACACTTCCAAAACACCTCCCCAACCTCCCCAGGTACATCTCCCCAGCTCCCAGGTGCACCTCTGACACTCCCAGGTGCTCCACTGACACTCCTGGTGCACACCCCCTGACACTCCCAGGTGCACCTCTGACCTCTCCCCAGGTACCTGAACCTCCCAGGTGCACTTCTCACCTCCCAGGTACACCTCTGGCCTCCTAGGTATCTCTGTCCTCCTCCTTACCCCTCCTCCCAAGTGCCTTTCCTCACCAGGTACACCGCTGACACTGAGTACACCTCAGACACTGCCGTCCACCTCCAGACACTGTCAGGTATGCCTCGAACACTCCCAGGTACACCCCAGACACTCCAGGTGCACCTCTGACACTCCCAAGTGCACCTCTGACACTCCCAAACCTCTGACACTCCCAGGTACACCTCAGACCTTGCTCCCAGGTACCGCTGACACTCCCAGGTACACTGCCTCTGACCTCCCAAGTGCACCTCTGAAACTCCCAGGTGCCTCCGACACTCCCAAGAATGCACCTCAAACCTCCCAGGTGCCTTCTTCTGCTCCCATGTGCCCTCCACACGACACTCTGAGACCACCTCCTGACACTCCCAGGTGCCACTTCAACACTCTCAGGTGCACACCTCGGCCTCCCAGGTACACCCCAAGACACTTCCAGGTGCCACTTTTCACAGTCCCAGGTGCACCTCCCCAACCTCCCAGGTACCTTTGACACTCCCAGGTACACTTCTCTCACACTCCCAGGTACACCACCACAACCTCCCAGGTACACCTCTGTACACCCAGGTACACCTCTGACACTCCAAGGTACACCTCTGACACTCCCAGGTACACCTCTGACACTCCCAGGTACACCTCCCCAGCACTCCCAGGTACACCTCGGCCTCCCAGGTGCTCCTGACATTCCTGGTGCACCTCTGACACTCCCAGGTACCACTTCCGACCTCCCAGATGCACCTGTGACACTCCAGGGTACGCATCTGTGCTCCCAGGTACACCTCTGGCACTCCAGGTGCTCACCAGCCTCCCTGGTACACCCCTGACACTCCCCAGGGTTACCTTCTGACCTCCCAGGTACACCCCAGACACTCCCCAGGTGCACTTCTCACACTCCCTGGTGCACACTCTGACACTCCTAGGTACTGCTTCTCACCTCCCAGGTACACCTCCGACCTCCCAAGTACACCTCTGACACTCCCAGGTACACTTCTGACATTCCCAGGTACCTCTAACACACCCAGGTACACCTCTGACACTTCCAGGTACTCCACTGACATTCCCTGGTACACCTCTGGCCTCCCAGGTACCGTCCGGCTTACTCCCAGATACACCTGGCCTCCCAGGTACACCTCCTGACACTCCCACCTCTGACACTCCCAGATACTCACTGACACTCCTGGTAAACCCCTGACTACCAGGTACACCTCTGACACTCCAGTGTCACTCCTGTCACTCCTGATACACACTTCTCCACACTCCCCAGGTGGTGCACCTCTGACCTCCTAGGTGCTCCTCTGTCCTCCCCTGTTTACCTCTAATACTCCCGGGTACACCGCTTCAGCCATTCCCAGGTACACCATGACACAATGGTACCTCAGACACTGTAGGTACACCTCAGACACTGCCAGGTACACCGCTGACACTGCTAAGGTACCTCCGACTTGCTCCTGGGTACCTCCCCAAGCACTCCCAGGTACACCTTTGGCCTCCCAGGCACACGTCTCACACTCCCAGGTACCTGAGACACTCCCAGGTACAATGCACAACCTCCCAGGTACACCTCTGACACTCCCAAGTACCTCTGACACTCCCAGGTACACCTCCACGACACTCCCAGGTACACATCAAGCACTTCCCAGGTACACTTCTTGCTCTCCTGGTGCATCCCTGACACTCCCAGGCACACCTCCCCAGCCTCCCAGGTACACCCCCAGACACTCCCAGGTACACTGCTCACACTCCCAGGTACACCTCCGACACTCCCAGGTACACCTCTGACATACAGGTACACCTCTGACACTCCAAAGGGTACCCCTACAGACACTCCCAGCACACCTCCTGACACTCCCAGGTACACCTCAGACTGCTGCCAGGTACACCTATGACCTCCCACGTACACCTCCGACACTCCAGGTACACCTCTGACACTCCCAGGCACTCCCCCAGCCTCCCTGGTACATCCTGACACTCCCAGTACACATCCGACACTCCCAGGTACCTCTAACCTCCCAAGTTCTCCATGATATTCCCTAGTACACCTCACAACCTCCCAGGTACATCCCAGCTTGCTCCCAGATACACCTCTGACACTCCCAGGTGTCTCCCCAACACTCCCAGGTACCTCCCCAGCTTGCTCCCAGGTACCGTCCTTGCTCCCAGATACACCTCCCAGCTTGCTCCCAGGTACACCTCCTGACACTCCCAGGTACACCTCTGACACTCCTGGGTGCTCTCTGTCGCTCCTGATGCCTCTAACTCTCCCAGGTGCACATGACACTACCAGGTCACTCATGACACTGCCAGGTACACCTCCAGACACTGCCAGGTGCACTCAGACACTGCCAGGTGCCACCTCAGGCACTCCAGGTACATCTCAGACACTCCAGGTGCACCAGCCAACCTCCCAAGTGCACCTGACACTCCCAGGCACACCTCTGACACTCCCAGGTACATCTCAGACACTCATGTACACCGCTGACACTCCCAGAGTACACCCTCTGACTTGCTCCCAAATACACCTCTGACCTCCCAGGTACACCTCCGACCTCCCAGGTACCTCCGACACTCCCAGGTACACATCTTACACTCCCAGGTACACCACCACGACACTCCCGTGCACCTCTGTGCCCAGGTGCACCTCCCAGCACTCCCAGGTACACCTCTGCCACTCCCAGGTACATTCTGACAATCCCAGGTGCTCCACTGACACACCCAATACACCCCTGACACTCCCAGGTACCTCTGACACTCCCAGGTGCATGCCCAGACACTCCTCAGGTGCCTCCTCACCTCCCAGGTACACCTCCACGGCCTCCCACGTACCTATGGCCTCCGTTATGCCTCTGACACTCCCAGATACCTCCTGACACTCCCAGGTACACCTTTGGCCTCCCAGGTACTCCAGCATTCCTGGAGAACACCTCCCAACCTCCCAGGTACACCATAACACTGCCAGTACACCTCCGACACTCCCAGGTACACCCCCACGACACTCCCAGGTGCCTTCCTGCCTCCCAGGTACACCTCCGGCTTGCTCCGGGCACACCTCCCAACACTCCCAGGTACACCTCTGGCCTCCAGGTACACCTCCTGACACTCCCATTACCAGCACTCCCAGAGACCTCCGACTGGGCCACCTCATATTCCCAGAGCACCTCTGATACTCCCAGGTACACCTTTGAACTCTGCAGGTACTCACTGTGCTCCCTAGTACCGACACTCCAGGTACTCTCTGACCTCCCTGGTTCTCCTGGGGCTCCCAGGTACACCTCTGACACTCTAAAAATTTTACAAATCCCGTGTTCATACCTCCCGATATTCCCAGGTACCTCTGATGCTCCCAGGTACACTTCCAGAACTCCCAGGTACTTCTGACACTCGCTGTTATCCTCTGACATTCCCCGTTACTACTGGCTTTACCGGTACCTACTGATACTCCCAGGTACACCTCTGACACTCCCAGGTCCGCCTCCGGCTTGCTCCCAGGCTAACTCCCGACACTCCCAGGCCAAGCCTCCCGATACTCCTACGTGCACCTCCTGAGCACTCCCAGGTACCTCTGACACTCCTAGGTATTCCTCCTGGCTTTCTCTGGCCACACCTCTGACACTCCAGGCACACTCAGGCACTCCCTGGTACACCTCCTGACATTCCCAGCTACACCTCATTAACTCCTGTGGTTCTCCCTGACACTCCCAGGTACCTCAGACACTCCCAGGTACACCTCTCCTGCTCACTGACTACACCTCTCTCCACACTCCCAGGTACTCCTGTGACACTCCCTGGGTACTTCTCTGGCACTCCCAGGTACACCTCAGACACTCCCAGGTGCCTCAAACACTCCCAGGTACCTCGAACCTCCCAGGCACCTCCCAGCACTCCCAGTTACACCTCTGGCCACTCCCAGGTACACCTCCTGACACTCCAGGTACACCTCCGACACTCCCAGGTACACCTCCGACACTCCAGGTGCACCTCTGACACTCCCAGGCACCTCTCTGACACTCCCAGGTACCTCTGACCCTCCCAGGTACCTCTGGCCTCCCAGGTACTCACTAACATTCCCTGGTACCTTTGTTGCTTCCAGGTACACCTCTGACATTCCCAGGTACTCCCACTGACATTCCCTGGGTACAACTCCTGGCCTCCCAGGTACCGTCCAAACACTCCCAGGTGCACTTCTCCACACTCCCAGGTGCACCTCTGACACTCCTGGGTGCTCCTCTGTCCTCTGATGCCTCCCTAACACTCTGCAGGTACACCGCCCCAACCTCCCAGGTGCACCACTTGACACTGCCAGGTACACCTCAGACACTGCCAGGTACACCTCTGAACCTCCCAGGTACACTTCTCACACTGCCAGGTTACACCTCCCGTATTCCTAGGTACCTCCGATACTCCCAGGTACACCTTTGAGACTCCCTGGTACTCCTCTGACACTCTGGTACACCTCTGACACTGCCAGGTACACCTTTGACACTCCCGGCCTCCTGTGACCTCTGAGTACACCTCCGGCCTCCCAGGCACACCTCTGGCCTACCAGGTACACCTCCCGATATTCCCAGGTGCACCTCTCCTTGCTCCATGTACAGCTTTGAGACTCCCAGGAACTCCACTGACACTCCTGGTACACCTCTGACATTCCCAGATATACACTCCTGACACTCCCAGTTACACCCTTGCTCCCTGGTGCACCTCTGGCCTCCCAGGTACCTCCTGATGTGCCAGGTGCCACCTCTGGCCTCCCAGGTACACCTCCGATACTCCCAGGTACGTCCGATTCTCCCAGGTACACCTCTGGCCTCCCAGGTGGCTCCTCTGACACTCTTTGGTTTCACCTCTGAGAATCCCAGGTATACCTCTGGCTGCTCCCTGGTACACACTCCCATATTCCCAGGTACACCTCCGATGTTCTGGTGCACCTCCCGATACACCCAGGTACACCTTTGGGGACTCCCAGGTACTTCACTGACACTCCCTGGTATCCTCGACATTCCCAGGTACTCCTCTGACTTCTCCCAGGTACCTCTGATACTTCCAGGTACACCTCCCAGCACTCCCAGGTCCCGCCTCCAGCACTCCCAGGTACCAACTCCCGACACTCCCAGGTAAAGCCTCCAGGATACTCCCTACCGTTACCTTTGACACTCCCAGATACACCTCAGACGCTACTAGGTACCTCTCCTGCTCCAGGTACACCTCTCACACTCCCAGGTACTCCTGTGTCATCCTGGTTACTTCTCTGACACTCCCAGGTACACCTCGAACACTCCAGGTACCTCTGACCTCCCAGGTGCTCCTCTGACACTCCTGGTTCTCCTCTGGGACTCCCAGGTACACCTCTGGCTTGCTCCCAGTACCTCCGATATTCCGGTGCACCTCTCACCTTACTCCCCAGGTACAACTTTGGGGTCCCATTCCTCCACACTCCTGGTACACCTCTGACATTCCCAGATATACCTCCCAGCCTCCCAGTTACACCCCTTACACTCCCTGGTGCACCTCTGGCTTGCTCCCAGGTACACCTCAGAACCTCCCAGGTACACCTCAGGAGCACTCCCAGGCACACCTCCCCAGCACTCCCAGGTACACCTCAGACACTCGCAGTTACACCGCTTCAGCACACCCAGGTACCTCTGGCCTCCCAAGTGCACTCTGACACTCCCAGGTGCACTCCGACACTCCCAGGTACACCTCCGACACTCCCAGCCAGCCACTTCTCACACTCCCAGGTACACCTCCCGACACGCCCAGGTAAAACTCCAGGCCCTCCCAGGTAGGCCTCCGATGCTCCTGGGTGCCTCTGACACTCCCAGGTACCTCAGAAACTCCGGGTACACCTCTGACACTCCAAGGTACACCTCAGACACTCTGGGGTACACCTCTCCCACTCCCAGGTACACCTCTCACACTCCCAGGTACTCCTGTAGCCTCCCTGAGCCTTCTCTGGCCTCCCAGGTACACCTCAGACACTCCCAAGTACACCTCCAGACACTCCCAGGTACAACTCCGGCTGCTCCCAGGTAAACCTCCATTGCTCCCTACGTTACACCTCTGAGCACTCCCAGGTACCTCCCAACACTCCTAAGTGTTCTCCTGGCTCTCTGGTACACCTCTGGCTTGCTCCCAGTACCTCAGACACTCCCTGGTACACCTCTGACATTCCTTCACCTCTTTAACTCCTGATTTCTCCCTGACACTCTGGGTACACCTCCAGACACTCCCAGAATTTTTACCTCTCACACTCGCAGCTACCCTCTCCCACTCCAGGTACTCCTGTGACACTCCCTGGTGCTTCTCTGGCACTCCCAGGTGCCTCAGACAATCCCAGGTACACCTCCGACTTCCTCCCAGGTACCACCTCGAACACTCCCAGGCACACCTCCCAGCACTCCCAGTTACACCTCACAACCTCCCAGGTACCTCCCAACACTCCCAGAGTACCTCCGGCTTACTCCCAAGGCCACCTCAGCCTCCCTGTGGTACACCTCCCCAACCTCCCAGGTACACCTCTGACACTCCCCCAGTGGCCTCGAATACTCCTGGGTACACCTCTGACCCTCCAGGTACCTCTCTGACACTCCCAGGTACTCACTAACATTCCCTGTGGTACACCTTGGCTTGCTCCCAGGTACACCTCTCGGCATTCCCCAGGTGCTCACTGACATTCCTGAATTTTAACTCTGGCCTCCCAGGTGCCGTCCGACCTCCCAGGTACCTTCTCACACACTGTGAGATACACCTCTGTGCTCCTGGGTACTTCTCTGTCACTCCTGATACCTCTAACCTCCCAGGTACCGCCTGACCTCCCAGGTACACCGCTGACACTGCCGAGTGCCTCCCGGGCACTGCCAGGTACACCTCGAACACTCCCAGGTACACTTCTCACACTGCAGGTACACCTCCGATATTCCTAGGTACACCTCTCCGTGCTCCCATTTTTTTACCTTTGCATTTCCCAGTACTCCTCTGACACTCCCCTGGTACACCTCTGACACCGTTACACCTTTGACTGCTCCCACGTACTCACTGACACTCTGGTACACCTCTCAACATTCTGAATATGCCTCTGACACTCCAGTTACACCTTACACTCCTGGTGCACCTCTGACACACCCAGGTACACCTCTGGCTTGCTCCCAGGTACGCCTCCGTGCTCCCAGGTACGTCGATGCTCCCAGGTACACCTCCTGACACTCCCAGGTACTCCTCTGGCTCTTTGGTTTCACCTCTGAGAACTCCCAGGTATACACTCCCCAGCTTTCTGTTTCCCTTGTTCAGGTACCTCCCGTATTCACCTCCCGTCTCCCAGGTACACCTTTGAAGACTCCCAGGTACTTCACTAACACTCCCTGGTATGCCTCTGACATTCCCAGGTGCTCTCTGACTTGCTCCCAGGCCTCGGCCTCCCAGGTACACCTCTGACACTCCCAGGTCGCCTCCTGGCTTGCTCCCAGGTACAGCTCCGTGGCACTCCCCAGCTGGCCTCCAGAATGCTCTGTCTTGCACCTCTGACACTCCCAGGTACACCTCCAGACTTTCTAGGTACACCTCTCACACTCCAAGGCACACCTCTCACCTCCCAGGTGCTCCTCTTGAGCGCTCCTGGTGCTTCTCTGACTTGCTCCCAGGTACCTCAGACACTCCCAGGTACCTCCCAGCACTCCCAGGTGCCTCTCCTGACACTCCTGGTTCACCTCAGAACTCCAGGCCACACCTCTGACTCCCAGGCACCTCCCGATATTCCCAGGTGCACCTCTCATACTCCCAAGGTACAACATTGAGGGCTTTCCGTGCACAGCACTCCCACATGCTCACCCCAACACTCTGGGCACACCTCTGGCTTGTTCCCAGGCCTCCTCTGACACTCCCAGTTACACCCTTACACTCCCTGGTGCACCTCTGACACACCCAGGTACACCTCTGTTGCTCCCCATTTTACCTCCAATACTCCCAGTACACGTCCGTACTCCCAAGGTACACCTCCCCAACCTCCCAGGTACTCCTCCTGACACTCTTTAGTTCACCTCTATGAGACTCCCCAGGTATACCTCTGGCCTCCTGGTACACCTCCTGCCCAGTACACCTCCCGTGTTCACGTGCCTCCACGATGCTCCCAGGTGCACCTTTGAGACTCCCAGGTACTTCACTGACACTCCTGTTATACCTCAGACATTCCCAGGTACTCCTCTGACCGTCGTTGCCTCCATCCTCTGTTCCACCTCTGGCTCCCAGGTCGCCTCCCGGCCTCCCAAGTACAACTCCCGGCACTCCAGGTAAGCCTCAGATACTCGGCCTCCCGGCCTCAGAGACTACTAGTACACCTCTCCCTCCCAGGTACCTCTCCCCACACTCCCAGGTACTCTGTGACGCTCCTGGTACTTCTGACACTCCCAGGTACACCTCAGAACACTCCCAGGTACCTCTGACTTGCTCCCAGGTACTCCTCAGCACTCCCTGAACTACCTCTGAGACTCCCAGGTACCTCAGGCACTCCCAGGTACACACGCAAATATTCCCAGGTGCACCTCTGTACTCTGGGTATAACATTGAGACTCCAGGTACTCACACAACACTCCTGGTACCTCTGAGCATTCCCAGATATGCCTCTGTGCCCAGTTACCCCTTGCTCCTGGTTGCCTCGACACTCCCAGGTACCTCTCCTGATACTCCCAGGTACCTCTGGCTTGCTCCCAGAGTACACCTCCCGTGCCCAGTGCACATCCTGATGCTTCCAGGTACACTGGCTTGCTCAAGTGCTCTCCTGACACTCTTTGGTTCACCTCTGAGAACTCCCAGGTATACCTCTGACACTCCTGGTACACTCCATTTTCCAGGTACACCTCCCGATATTTCGGTGCCCTCCCGTGCTCCCAGGTGCCTTTGAACTCCCAGGTACTTCACTGACACTCCCTGGCCTTACCTCGGGCCTCTCTCAGCAATCCCAGGTACACCTCCTGGTGTCTCCCAGTACACCTCTGACCTCCCAGGATTTCGCCTCCCGGCTTGCTCCCAGGTACAACTCCGACAATTCCAGGTAAAGCCTCAGATGCTCTATGGCCACCTCTGACACTCTGCAGGAACACCTCCAGGGCACTACTGGGTGCACCTCTCCCTCCCAGGTACTCCTGTGACGCTCCCTGGTGCTTCTCTGACACTCCCAGGTGCACCACCTCAGACACTCCCAGGTACACCTCCAGGCCTCCAGGCACCTCTCTGACACTCACAGGTGCCACCTCCAGACACTCACCAGGTACACCGCCCAACACTGGGTACCTCTGACACTCCATTTTCAACCTCCCAGGTACACCTCCGACACTCCCAGGTACACCTCCCGGCACTCCCATGCACTTCTCCAAACTCCCAGGTACACCTCCGGCACGCCAGGCCACGGCTCCAGCCTCTGGGTAAACCTCCGATACTCCTGGGTTTTTTACTCTGACACTCCCAGTGCCTCAAAACTCCCAGGTACCTCTGACACTCCCAGGTACCTCAGACACTCTTAGGTACACCTCTCCCACACTCCCACCACCTCTGCGCTCCCAGGTGCTCTGTGGCTCCTGGTCACTTCTCTGGCCCCTCCCAGGTACACACTCAGACACTCCCCAAGTACACCTCAGACACTCCCAGGTACCTCAGACACTCCCAGGCACACCTCTGACCTCCCAGGTGCACCTCAGACACTCCCAGGTACACATCTGACACTCCCAGGTGCCTCAGACACTCCCTGGGTACACCTCTCCACACACGCCCAGTGCACCTCTCTCACACTCCCAGGTGCTCTGTTGACCTCACTGGTACTTCTCTGACCTCCCAGGTACACCTCAGACACTCCCAGGTACACCTCCTGACACTCCCAGGTACACCTCAGAGCCTCCCAGAGCACACCTCCAGCACTCCCAGGTACCTGCTACAGCACTGCCAGGTACCTAACACTCCCAGGTACACCTCAGACACTCCCAGGCACACCTCCCTAACACTCCCCGTTTTTCTTCCCAGCCTCCCAGGCACACACCTCTAACACTCCCAGGTACACCTCCCCTGAGCACTCCATGTGCACCTCCAGAAACTCCAGGTACACCTCTGGCACTCCATGCACACCTCCAGAAACTCCAGGTACATCCTCTGGCCTTCCAGGTACTCACACCAACACTCGCTGGGTACACCCCTGACCTCCCACATGCCTCTGACACTCCCAGGTACACCTCCTCACACTCCCAAGTTCTCCATTGACATTCCCTGTTGCACACCTCCTGACACTCCCAGGTGCACGTCCAGCTTGCTCCCAAATACACCTCTGACACTCCCAGGCCATCTCTGACCTCCCAGGTACCTCTAAACGCCCAGGTACACCTGTGACCTCCCAGGTACCTCTGACACTCTGAGTGCCTCCGACCTCCCAGGTACACCTCGGCTTTCTCCTGGTACACCTCCCCAGCCTCCCAGGTACACCTCTGGCCTCCCAGGTACAACTCCGACACTCCCAGGTACCTCAGGCACACCTAGGTACACCTCTCCCACACTCTCCCAGGTGCCTCTGGCCTCCCAGGCCTCCTGCTTGGCTTGCTCCCTAGTACTTATCTGACACTCCCAGGTACACTTCAGGCCTCCCGTGCACCTCAGACACTCACCAGGAACACCTCCAGACACGCCAGGCACACCTCCTGGCTCTGGTGCCTGACACTGTGGGTCCTGCCTCTGACCACTCCCATGTAAACCTCCGGCACTCCCCGGGTACACCTCTGACACTCTGGGCCTCCACCCCAGCCCCACTTCCTTGTACACTAATGTCTGGTGCACCTCCATTTTCAGTCGACTCAGCCTCCCAGGTACTCCTCTGACACTCTTTGGTTTCTCTGGACTCCAGAGTATGCCTCCTGACACTCCCAGGTACACCTCGGCCTCCCGTGCCTCCGGCCTCCCAGGTACACCTCGCTCCCAGGTACACGTCTTACATCTGAATACACCGACACTCCCGTGCCTCCTGACCTCCCAGGTACCTCTGGCACTCCCAGGTACACACTCTGGCACTCCCAGGTTCTCCCTAACCTCCCATTTTCAGGCCTCCCAGGTGCAGCACTCCCAGAGTGCCTCTGACACTCCCAGGTGCTCACTGACATTCCCTGGTACACCTCTGACACTCCCACCGTCCGACCTCCCAGGTACACTTCTCCCACACTCCCAGGTACACCTTTGACACTCCTGGGTGCTCCTCTGTCGCATCCTGATGCACCTCTGTCCCAGGTGCACACTTCAGCCTCCCAGGTACACCGCTGACACTGCCAGGTGCCTCAGGCACTGCCAGGTGCACCTCAGACCTCCCAGGTTGCTTCACACTGCCAGGTACCTCCCGATATTCCCAGGTACACCTCCCGTCCTCCCGTGCACAGGTGCTGGCCTCCTGGTACACCTCTGACACTGCTGGGCTGCTTCCCAGCAACACTCCGTGCTCTGTGGCACTCCCAGGTGCACCTCCGGCTTGCTCCCAGGTACACCTCAGCCTCCCAGGCCACACACTCCCGTATTCCCAGGTACACCTCTGATACTCCCCAGGTACAACTTCCAGAACTCCCAGGTACTCCTGACTTGCTCTGTTTTTCTGACATTCCCGAATATACCTCAGCACTCCCAGTTACACCCCACGCCACCAATTGCACCTCTGACACTCCCAGGTACCTCTGATGCTGCCCAGGTACACACTCCCCTGACACTCTCAATTGCACCTCCGATGCTCCCAGGTACACCCTCCGATACTCCAGGTACACCTCTGACACTCTGGTACTCCTCTGACCTCTTTGGTTCACCTCTGGGAGACTGGGTATACCTCCTGACACTCCCTGGTACACCTCCCATATTCCCAGGTACACCTCCCGATATTCCCAGGTACACCTCCCGTGCTCCCAGGTACTCGGTACTTCCAGTGACACTCCCTGGTATGCCTCTGTTGGTACTCCTCCCCAGCACTCCCAGGTACCTCTGATACTCCCAGGTACACCTCTGTGCTTGCTCCCAGGTCGCCTCCGACACTCCCAGGTTGCTCCGACTTGCTCCCGTGAAACCTCCGATAATCCCTGGGTACACACCTCCTGATCAAGGTACACCTCACACACTCCCAGGTGCTCCTGTGACTCTCCCTGGTACTTCTCTGACTTGCTCCAGGTACCTCAGGGCTTTCCCAGGTACACCTCAGGGGACTTCCAGGTGCACCTCTGACTTGCTCCCCAGGCACACCTCTGACCTCCCAGGAGTGCCTGCTGACACTGCCAGGTGCACCTCTGACACTCCATGTTACACCTCCGACACTCCCAGGAACACAGCTGACACTGCCAGGTACACCTCTGACCTCCATGTACACCTCCGACCTCCCAGGAACACCC
>NW_024735061.1:0-13268 GCF_018991925.1 Homarus americanus
AGAGGTGTACCTGGCAGTGTCATCGGTGTACCTGGGACTGTCAGAGGAGTATCTGTGAGCGTCAAAGGAGAATCTGGGAGTGTCAGAGGTGTACCTGGTAGTGTCAGTGGTGTACCTGGGAGTGTCAGAGGTGTACCTGGGAGTGTCAGAGGTGTACCTGGGAGTATCAGAGGTTTACCAGGGAGTGTCAGTGGAGTACCTGGGAGTGTCAGAGGTGTACCTGGGAGTGTCAGAAGTGTACATGGGAGTGTCTGAGGTGTACCAGAGAGTGTATGAGGTGTACCTTTTAGTGTCAGAGCTGTACATGGGAGTGTCGGAGGTGTACCAGGGAGTGTCAGAGGAATACCTGGGAGTGTCAGAGGTGTACCTGGGAGAGTCAGGGGTGTACCAGGGATTGTCAGTGGAGTACCTGGGAGTGTCAGGGGTGTACCTGGCAGTGTCAGGAGTGTACCTGGGAGTGTCTGAGGTGTACCTGGGAGTGTCAGAGGTGTACCTGGGAGTGTCAGGGGTGTACCAGGGAGTGTCAGTGGAGTACCTGGGAGTGTCGGAGGTGTTCCTAAGAGTGTCAGAGGTGTACCTGGGAGTGTCAGAGGTGTACCTGGGAGTGTCAGAGGTGTACTTCGGAGTGTCAGTTGTGTACCTGGGAGTGTCTGGGATGTACCTGAGAGTATCTGAGGTGTACCTGGGAGTGTCAGAGGAATACCTGGGAGTGTCAGAGGTGTACATGGGAGTGCCTGCGGTGTACCTGAGTGTGTCAGAGGTGTACCTAGGAGTGTGTGGGGTGTACGTTGGAGTGTCAGAGGTGTACTTGGGAGTGTCAGGGGTGTACATGGGAGTATCAGGAATGTACATGGGAGTATCAGGAATGTACCTGGGAGTGTCAGAGGAGTACCTGGGAATGTCAGAGGTGTATCTGGGAGTGTATTGGGTGTACCTGGGAGTGTCAGAGTTGTACCTGGGAGTGTCAGAGGTGTACCTGGGAGTGTCAGGAGATGCACCTGGGAGTGTCTGGAGGTGTACCTGGGAGGTCTGGAGGCACCAAGAGTATCAGAGGTACCTGGGGAGTGTCAGGAGAGTACCTGGGAGGTTCATGGAAAACCTGGAGTGTAAGGGAGGTGTACCAGGAGGTATGAGGTACCTGGGAGGTTGGAGGTACCCAGAGGCCGAGGTACCTGGAGTGTCTGAGGTGTACCTGGAGTGTCAGAGGTGTGCCTGGGAGTGTCGGAGGTGTACCAGGGAGTGTCAGAGGAGTACCTGGGAGTGTCAGAGGTGTACCTGGGAGTGTCTGAGGTGTACCAGGGAGTGTATGAGGTGTACCTGGGAGTGTCAGTGGTGGACCTGGGAGTGTCAGAGGTGTACCTGGGAGTGTCAGAGGTGTACCAGGGAGTGTTAGAGGTGTACCTGGGAGAGTCAGAGGTGAACCAGGTAGTGTTAGAGGAGTTCCTGGGAGTGTCAGAGGTGTACCTGGGACTATCGGAGGTGTACCTGGGAGTGTCAGAGGTATACCTGGGACTATCGGAGGTGTACCTGGGAGTATCGGAGGTGTACCTGGGAGTGTCAGAGGTGTACCTGGGAGTATCAGAGGTGTATCTGGGAGTGTCAGGGGTGTACCTGGAGGTGTCAGGGGTGTAACTGGGAGTGTCAGGGGTGTAACGGAGTGTCTGAGGTGTAACTGGGAGTGTCAGGGGTGTACCTGGAGTGCCGAGGTGTACCCTGGAGGCCAGGGGTGTACATGGGAGTGTCTGAGGTGTACCGGAGGCCAGAGGTGTACCTGGGAGTGTCAGGAGGTGTACCTGGGAGTGTCAGAGGTGCACCTGGGAGTGCCTTAGAGGTACCTGGAGTGTCAGAGTAAACCTGGGAGGTCAGAGGTGTACCTGGGAGCATCAGGAGGTGTACCTGGGAGTGTCAGGAGGAGTACCTGGGGAGTGTCTGAGGTGTACCAGGAGGTCTGAGGTGTACCTGGGAGTGCCGGATGTGGGTACCTGGGGAGGCTTGGAGGCAATGGGAGGTCTGAGGTGCACCTGGGAGTGTCAGGAGGTGTGCCTGGGAGGTCGGAGGTGTACCAGGGAGGCTCAGAGGAGCACCTGGGAGTGTCAGAGGCACCTGGAGTGTCTGAGGCACCAGGAGGGCGGAGGTGCACCTGGGAGTGCCAGTGGTGGACCTGGGAGAGAGGTGTACCTGGGAGTGTCTGAGGTGTACCAGGGAGTGTATGAGGTGTACCTGGGAGTGTCAGAGGTGTACCTGGGAGTGTCGGAGGTGTACCAGGGAGTGTCGGAGGAGTACCTGGGAGTGTCAGAGGCGTACCTGAGGGTGTCAGGGGTGTACCAAGGAGTGTCAGTGGAGTACCTGGGAGTGTCAGAGGTGTACCTGGGAGTGTCAGGGGTGTACCAGGGAGTGTCAGAGGAGTAACTGGGAGTGTCAAGGGTGTACCCCCGGTCCAACTAATTACCCAAATGTACCCAAATGTAGCCGCAATGAAGTCAAATAATGGTCCTACATGAATAAATCGGACTGCTAATCACTTCTCGACCAGTATTTGGTGTCAGAAAGTCAAAAAAAAATTGAAAACTTACTTTAATCTGAGTTAATAGATCGCGTGCATGTTCCGAGGGAGCGAGTAATTACCCAAATGTAGCCGCAATGAAGTCAAATGATGGTCGTACAAGCGTAAATCGGGCTGTGAATCACTTCTCGATTATTATTTGATGTCATAAAGTCACAAAAATTGGTAAACTTAATTTAATCTGAGTTGTGTTAGGTTAGGTTAGGTACATGCACTTGATCTATTAACTCAGATGAAATTAAGTTTACCAATTTTTTGTGACTTCGTGACACCAAATACTAGTCGAGAAGTGATTGGCAGTCCGATTTATTCATCTAGGACCATTATTTGACTTCATTCCGGCTATATTTGGGTACATTTGGGTACATTTGGGTACATTTGGGTAATTAGTTGGACCCTGACAGAGGTGTATAAATGGAAGTCAGGGCTAAACAAAGGGGACTTGCAAAGGTACTCAAACTATCCAACCAGGAGCGAACTCGTAACAATGGTTTTAAATTTGACAAATTTAGATTTAGGCGCGAAATAGGTAAACACTGGTTTGGTAACAGAGTAGCGGATGAATGGAACAAGTTACCAAATATCATCATTAACTCCAATACGCTGGGTAGCTTCAAACATAGGTTGGATGCTTATATGAGTAATAGGGGTTGAGTGTAAATGGGACTGCCCAGTATGGGCCAATAGGCCCGCTGCAGTTTCCTCCATTCTTATGTTCTTATGTTCTTTTATGGTTTAGCGATATGTACTCAAACCTACCAGCATTATGTGGTTCGTTACTTAAGATTCAACAGTTCAGTGATAAACAAATGCGCATTAGCTGTAGCGATATACTGTAGGTCATGGTGTAGTGAAGCGGGGCAGTACTAGACCAATCAGGAGGTCCCATGTGTAGTAAAATACCATAAAGTATAAACTTCTTGAAATCGTAAATAAAAAAGTATAAACTTCTTGATACTTCACAATAAATCAATCATCACAAGACACCATGATGAACGTGTTGTCAGCTCCAGCACCACCACCTGTGTCCTTGTCCCCCCCCCCTCCCCTGCATGGCCCCTGGATATATATACTGAAGAACACAAAGAACATGAACACGAGTGAACACCTTAAGACAATACACCAAGTAACAATGTTCTTACCCGGGTCAACATTAACATCCATCTGAGTTTCCGAATCACAAATTTTTAACTAACATTTAATCGGTTTTCAGAATGCATTAACTTTCCGATTTAATTTCAATATAAATAAGTAGTTCCTCTCTCACAAGATTACCACACACATACACGCACACACACACACACGCACACATATACACACACACACACACACACACACGCACACACACACGCACACACGTACCTCCTGGTCGTAAGATGAAGCAATGTTTAAGTTGTTATGGTCAATCTCTTGTGTATTTTCTCCTCTCTGGTAACACGCCTTGGGACCACACAGCCAGACAGACACTCCGACGCCGTTGTCTCCACTTAGGTAGGTCACCATATATATGCAGTCACTATAAAACCACTTGGACAGGTCACCACACAACGGCACTATAGGATCACTTGGACAGGTCACCACACAACGTCACTATATGATCACTTGGACAGGTAACCACACAACGTCACTATAGAATCACTTGGACAGGTCACCACACAACGTCACTATAGAATCACTTGGACAGGTAACCACACAACGTCACTATAGGATCACTTGGACAGGTCACCACACAACGTCACTATAGAATCACTTGGACAGGTCACCACACAACGTCACTATAGAATCACTTGGACAGGTCACCACACAACGTCACTAGAGAATCACTTGGACAGGTCACCACACAACGTCACTATAGAATCACTTGGACAGGTCACCACACAACGTCACTAGAGAATCACTTGGACAGGTAACCACACAACGGCACTATAGAATCACTTGGACAGGTCACCACACAACGTCACTATAGGATCACTTGGACAGGTCACCACACAACGGCACTATAGGATCACTTGGACAGGTCACCACACAACGATACTATAGAATCACTTGGACAGGTCACCACACAACGTCACTATAGAATCACTTGGACAGGTCACCACACAACGTCACTATAGAATCACTTGAACAGGTCACCACACAACGTCACTATAGAATCACTTGGACAGGTCACCACACAACGGCACTATAGAATCACTTGGACAGGTCACCACACAAGGTCACTAGAATCATTCTGACGTGTCACCACACAACGTCAACAGTAGAATCATTTCTGACAGGTGCAATCACACAACGTCACTATAGAATCATTTCTGACAGGTCACACACAACGTCACTATAGGATCACTTTGGACAGGTAATCACACAACGTCACTAAGTAGAATCAGCTGACAGGTCGAATACACAACGCCACTATAGAATCATTTCTGGGCACAGGTCACCACACAACGGCACTCCAGGAATCATTTGGACAGGTCACTACACACGTCACTATAGAATCAATGGACAGGTAATCACACAATGTCACTATAGAATCATTTCTAAGAAGCCACCACACAACGTCACTATAGAATCACTTGGACAGGTCACCACACAACGTCACTATAGAATCACTTGGACAGGTCACCACACAACGGCACTATAGAATCACTTGGACAGGTGACCACACAACGTCACTATAGAATCACTTGGACAGGTCACCACACAACGGCACTATAGAATCACTTGGACAGGTCACCACACAACGTCACTATAGAATCACTTGGACAGGTCACCACACACACCTCCTGTCACCCCCACAGACCTCGGGGTACTGACCGTTGACACTCACTCTACCTGCCTGTAACAAACTACCCAACCACCTCGTTAATGATCGTTTGCAGCGCTAAAGACAATTACGATAATACACGTTTTACTGTTATATTTATTTACTATTATTCTTTAATATTCTGGTTTAGTTTCATGGTTTTTTTTTAGTATTTAGTGAATTAGTGAATTATATGAAGGTTAGTCCTATTTTATTTCACCTGAAGATTAAACCTTCTAACGCTACACCTGGGGATTAGATTAGGTTAGGTTGGATTAAATAAGGTTAGATTAGAGTATATTAGGTTGGATTAAGTTAGGTTAGGTTAGGGTGGCTAATCTTAAGGTGCAATAACTTGAGGGGTGTTGATCTTCAGGTGATACAAATTAATTAACACAGGTAAATGACTTGAAATAATCATTGTTTTTCTCTATCTCAATTGCGTTTCGTTTATCATCTGTCCGCTGTCTGTTGCGGTCACCCGTTGTATGTCTGTGGCGTTTGTCTGTTACGTTTGTTTGATGACTGGGTCCTACGTCCATACATTGTCTGTGGGTTTTGTCTGTCTGTTGTCTGTTCCTTTAGTCCATCCGTTGCCAATACGTTCCTTTGGTCTGTTGTCTGTGGGTTTTGTCTGTCTGTTGTCTGTTCCTTTAGTCCATCCGTTGCCAATACGTTCCTTTGGTCTGTTGTCTGTGGGTTTCGTTTGTCTGTTGTCTGTGTTCCTTTAGTCCATCCGTTGCCAATACGTTCCTTTGGTCTGTTGTCTGTGGGTTTTGTCTGTCTGTTGTCTGTGTTCCTTTAGTCCATCCGTTGCCAATACGTTCATTTGGTCTGTTGTCTGTGGGTTTTGTCTGTCTGTTGTTTGTGTTCCTTTAGTCCATCCATTGTCAATACGTTCCTTTGGTCTGTTGTCTGTGGGTTTTGTCTGTCTGTTGTCTGTGTTCCTTTAGTCCATCCGTTGCCAATACTTTCCTTTGGTCTGTTGTCTGTGGGTTTTGTCTGTCTGTTGTCTGTGTTCCTTTAGTCCATCCATTGCCAATACGTTCCTTTGGTCTGTTGTCTGTGGGTTTCGTCTGTCTGTTGTCTGTGTTCCTTTAGTCCATCCGTTGCCAATACGTTCCTTTGGATTGTTGTCTGTGGGTTTTGTCTGTCTGTTGTCTGTGTTCCTTTAGTCCATCCGTTGCCAATACGTTCCTTTGGTCTGTTGTCTGTGGGTTTCGTCTGTCTGTTGTCTGTGTTCCTTTAGTCCATCTGCTGCTGGCCATGCCTTTTTGGTTCCTGCCGTCTTCGTGGGTTTCTGCCCCATCTGTTGTTCCAGTTCCTTTTAGTCCTGCTGCCAATACGCCCTTTGGTCTGTTGTCTGTGTGGGTTTTGTCTGTCTGTTGTCTGTGTTCCTTTAGTCCATCCGTTGCCAATACGTTCCTTTGGTCTGTTGTCTGTGGGTTTTGTCTGTCTGTTGTCTGTGTTCCTTTAGTCCATCCGTTGCCAATACGTTCCTTTGGTCTGTTGTCTGTGGGTTTTGTCTGTCTGTTGTCTGTGTTCCTTTAGTCCATCCGTTGTCAATACGTTCCTTTGGTCTGTTGTCTGTGGGTTTCGTCTGTCTGTTGTCTGTGTTCCTTTAGTCCATCCGTTACCAATACGTTCCTTTGGTCTGTTGTCTGTGGGATTTGTCTGTCTGTTGTCTGTGTTCCTTTAGTCCATCCGTTGCCAATACGTTCCTTTGGTCTGTTGTGTGTGGGTTTCGTCTGTCTGTTGTCTGTGTTCCTTTAGTCCATCCGTTGCTGCCAATACGTTCCTTTTGGTCTGTTGTCTGTGGGTTTGTCTGTCTGTTGTTGTCTGTGTTCCTTTTAGTCCATCCGTTGCCAATACGTTCCTTTTTGGTCTGCTGTTGTCTGTGGGTTTGGCCTGTCTGTTGTCTGTGTTCTTTAGTCCATCCAGCTGCCACCATGCCCTTGGTCTGTTGTCTGTGGGTTCTGGTCTGTCTGTTGTCTGTGTTCTCATCCATCCACATGTTCCTTTGGTCTGTTGTCTGTGGGTTTGGTCTGTCTGTTGTCTGTGTTCCTTTAGTCCATCCGTTGCCAATACGTTCCTTTGGTCTGTTGTCTGTGGGTTTTGTCTGTCTGTTGTCTGTGTTCCTTTAGTCCATCCGTTGCCAATACGTTCCTTTGGTCTGTTGTCTGTGGGTTTTGTCTGTCTGTTGTCTGTGTTCCTTTAGTCCATCCGTTGCCAATACGTTCCTTTGGTCTGTTGTCTGTGGGTTTTGTCTGTCATTGTTGTCTTTGTGCTCCTTTTAGTCCATCCAGGTTGCCAATGTCTTTTGGTCTGTTGTTCGGTGGGTTTCGAAGTCTGTCTGTTGGTCTGTGTTCCTTAGTCCATCCAAGCTGCTGTAATACGTTCCTTTTGGTCTGTTGTTCAGGGTTTGTCTGTCTGCTGTCTGTGTCTCCTTATTCATCTGGCCACACTATTGTCTTTTGGTCTGTTGTCTGTGGTTTCATTCGTCTGTTGTCTGTGTCTTAGTCCATCCGTTGCCAACACGTTCTTTGGTCTGTTGTCTGTGGTTTTATTCGGTTCGTTGTCCGTAACCTTTAGTCCATCTGCTGCCAATACGTCTTTGGTCTGTTGTTCGTGGTTGGTTCAGTTCGTTAGTCTGTGTCTTTTTAGTCCATCTGCCCACAATACGTCCTTTTGGTCTGCTGGTTCAGGTTTGGTTCGTCTGTTGTCTGTGCCTTTAGTCCATCTGCTACCACGTTCCTTTGGTCTGTTGTCTGTGGGTTTTGTCTGTCTGTTGTCTGTGTTCCTTTAGTCCATCCGTTGCCAATACGTTCATTTGGTCTGTTGTCTGTGGGTTTTGTCTGTCTGTTGTCTGTGTTCCTTTAGTCCATCCGTTGCCAATACGTTCCTTTGGTCTGATGTCTGTGGGTTTTGTCTGTCTGTTGTCTGTGTTCCTTTAGTCCATCCGTTGCCAATACGTTCCTTTGGTCTGTTGTCTGTGGGTTTTGTCTGTCTCTTGTCTGTGTTCCTTTAGTCCATCCGTTGCCAATACGTTCCTTTGGTCTGTTGTCTGTGGGTTTCGTCTGTCTGTTGTCTGTGTTCCTTTAGTCCATCCGTTGCCAATACGTTCCTTTGGTCTGTTGTCTGTGTTCCTTATGTCCGTTGTCTGTGTTCCTTTAGTCCATCCGTTGCCAATACGTTCCTTTGGTCTGTTGTCTGTGGGTTTTTTCTGTCTGTTGTCTGTGTTCCTTTAGTCCATCCGTTGCCAATACGTTCCTTTGGTCTGTTGTCTGTGGGTTTCGTCTGTCTGTTGTCTGTGTTCCTTTAGTCCATCCGTTGTCAATACGTTCCTTTGGTCTGTTGTCTGTGGGTTTCGTCTGTCTGTTGTCTGTGTTCCTTTAGTCCATCCGTTGTCAATACGTTCCTTTGGTCTGTTGTCCTGAGTTTCGTCTGTCTGTTGTCCTTCATTTCCTTTAGTGCATGTTGCCAATACATTTCCTTGGTCTGTTGTCACCAACAGGTTTTGTCTGTCTGTTGTCTGTGTTCCTTTAGTCCATCCGTTGCCAATACGTTCCTTTGGTCTGTTGTCTGTGGGTTTTGTCTGTCTGTTGGCTTTGTTCCTTTAGTCCATCCGTTGCCAATACGTTCCTTTGGTCTGTTGTCTGTGGGTTTTGTCTGTCTGTTGTCTGTGTTCCTTTAGTCCATACGTTGCCAATACGTTCCTTTGGTCTGTTGTCTGTGGGTTTCGTCTGTCTGTTGTCTGTGTTCCTTTAGTCCATCCGTTGCCAATACGTTCCTTTGGTCTGTTGTCTGTGGGTTTTGTCTGTCTGTTGTCTGTGTTCCTTTAGTCCATCCGTTGCCAATACGTTCCTTTGGTCTGTTGTCTGTGGGTTTTGTCTGTCTGTTGTCTGTGTTCCTTTAGTCCATCCGTTGCCAATACGTTCCTTTGGTCTGTTGTCTGTGGGTTTTGTCTGTCTGTTGTCTGTGTTCCTTTAGTCCATCCGTTGCCAATACGTTCATTTGGTCTGTTGTCTGTGGGTTTTGTCTGTCTGTTGTCTGTGTTCCTTTAGTCCATCCGTTGCCAATACGTTCCTTTGGTCTGATGTCTGTGGGTTTTGTCTGTCTGTTGTCTGTGTTCCTTTAGTCCATCCGTTGCCAATACGTTCCTTTGGTCTGTTGTCTGTGGGTTTTGTCTGTCTCTTGTCTGTGTTCCTTTAGTCCATCCGTTGCCAATACGTTCCTTTGGTCTGTTGTCTGTGGGTTTCGTCTGTCTGTTGTCTGTGTTCCTTTAGTCCATCCGTTGCCAATACGTTCCTTTGGTCTGTTGTCTGTGGGTTTTGTCTGTCTGTTGTCTGTGTTCCTTTAGTCCATCCGTTGCCAATACGTTCCTTTGGTCTGTTGTCTGTGGGTTTTGTCTGTCTGTTGTCTGTGTTCCTTTAGTCCATCCGTTGCCAATACGTTCCTTTGGTCTGTTGTCTGTGGGTTTTGTCTGTCTGTTGTCTGTGTTCCTTTAGTCCATCCGTTGCCAATACGTTCCTTTGGTCTGTTGTCTGTGGGTTTTGTCTGTCTGTTGTCTGTGTTCCTTTAGTCCATCCGTTGCCAATACGTTCCTTTGGTCTGTTGTCTGTGGGTTTTGTCTGTCTGTTGTCTGTGTTCCTTTAGTCCATCCGTTGCCAATACGTTCCTTTGGTCTGTTGTCTGTGGGTTTTGTCTGTCTGTTGTCTGTGTTCCTTTAGTCCATCCGTTGCCAATACGTTCCTTTGGTCTGTTGTCTGTGGGTTTCGTCTGTCTGTTGTCTGTGTTTCCTGGTCATCCATTTACTTATCATTCCTTTGGTCTGTTGTCTGGGTTTTGTCTGTCTGTTGTCTGTGTTCCTTTAGTCATCCGTTGCTTAATACACGTTCCTTTTGGTCTGTTGTCTGTGGGTTTGTCTGTCTTCTTGTCTGTATTTCCTTTAGTCCATCCGTTGTATACGTTCCTTTGGACTGTTGTCCTGTGTTTTGTCTGTCTGTTGTCTGTGTTCAGCTAGTCCATCCGTTGCCATCGTTCCTTTGGTCTGTTGTCTGTGGAGTTTCGTCTGTCTGTTGTCTGTGTTCCTTTAGTCCATCCGTTGCCAGCCACATTCCTTTGGTCTGTTGTCTGTGGAGATTTGTCTGTCTATTTGTCTGTGTTTCCTTTGGTCCATCCATTCATACATTCCTTTGGTCTGTTGTCTCTGGGTTTCGTCTGTCTGTTGTCTGTGTTCTTTGTCCATCCGTTACCCATACATTCCTTTGGTCTGTTGTCTATGCGTTTTTGTCTGTCTGTTGTCTGTGTTCACTAGTCATCAATACGTTCCTTTGGTCTCTTGTCTGTAGGTTTTGTCTGTCTGTTGTCTGTGTTCCTTTAGTCCCATCCGTTGTAATACTTTCCTTTGGTTGTCTGTGGGTTTTGTCTGTCTGTTGTCTGTGTTCCTTTAGTCCATCCGTTGCCAATACGTTCCTTTGGTCTGTTGTCTGTGTTCCTTTAGTCCATCCGTTGCCAATACGTTCCTTTGGTCTGTTGTCTGTGGGTTTCGTCTGTCTGTTGTCTGTGGGTTTTGTCTATCTGTTGTCTGTGTTCCTTTAGTCCATCCGTTGCCAACACGTTCCTTTGGTCTGTTGTCTGTGGGTTTTGTCTGTCTGTTGTCTGTGTTCCTTTAGCCCATCCGTTGCCAATACGTTCCTTTGGTCTGTTGTCTGTGGGTTTGTCTGTCTGTTGTCTGTGTTCCTTTATTCCATCCGTTTGCCAATACGTTCCTTTGGTCTGTTGTCTGTGGGTTTCGTCTGTCTGTTGTCTGTGTTCCTTTAATCCATCCGTTGCCCATGCGTTCCTTTGGTCTGTTGTTCGGTGGGTTTGTCATATCTGTTGTCTGTGTTCCTTTAGTCCATCCGTTGCCAATACGTTCCTTTGTGGTCTCTGTTGTCTGTGGGTTTTGTCTGTCCGTTGTCTGTGTTCCTTTGGTCCATCCGTTTGCCAGCCACGTTCCTTTGGTCTGTTGTCTGTAGGTTTTGTCTGGTATCTGTTGTCTGTGATCGCTGAAGTCCATCCCTAGATTTACCAATGCGTTTCGCTGGTCCTGCTGTTGTCTGTGGGTTTCGTCTGTCTGTTGTCTGTGTTCCTTTAGTCCATCCGTTGTAATACGTTCCTTTGGTCTGTTGTCTTGTGTGGGTTTTGTCTGTCTGTTGTCTGTGGTTTTGTCTGTCTGTTGTCTGTGGGTTTTGTCTGTCTGTTGTCTGTGTTCCTTTAGTCCATCCGTTACTTAATACGTTCCTTTGGTCTGTTGTCTGTGGGTTTTGTCTGTCTGTTGTCTGTGTTCCTTTAGTCCATCCGTTGCCAATACGTTCCTTTCGTCTGTTGTCTGTGGGTTTCGTCTGTCATTTGTCTGTGTTCCTTTAGTCCATCAATTTGCCAATACGTTCCTTTGGTCTGTTGTCTGTGGGTTTTGTCTGTCTGTTGTCTGTGTTCCTTTAGTCCATCCATTTGCCAATATGTTCCTTTGGTCTGTTGTCTGTGGGTTTGTCTGTCTGTTGTCTGTGTTCCTTTAGTCCATCCGTTGCCAATACGTTCCTTTGGTCTGTTGTCTGTGGGTTTTGTCTGTCTGTTGTCTGTGTTCCTTTAGTCCATCCGTTGCCAATACGTTCATTTGGTCTGTTGTCTGTGGGTTTTGTCTGTCTGTTGTCTGTGTTCCTTTAGTCCATCCGTTGCCAATACGTTCCTTTGGTCTGATGTCTGTGGGTTTTGTCTGTCTGTTGTCTGTGTTCCTTTAGTCCATCCGTTGCCAATACGTTCCTTTGGTCTGTTGTCTGTGGGTTTTGTCTGTCTCTTGTCTGTGTTCCTTTAGTCCATCCGTTGCCAATACGTTCCTTTGGTCTGTTGTCTGTGGGTTTCGTCTGTCTGTTGTCTGTGTTCCTTTAGTCCATCCGTTGCCAATACGTTCCTTTGGTCTGTTGTCTGTGGGTTTTGTCTGTCTGTTGTCTGTGTTCCTTTAGTCCATCCGTTGCCAATACGTTCCTTTGGTCTGTTGTCTGTGGGTTTTGTCTGTCTGTTGTCTGTGTTCCTTTAGTCCATCCGTTGCCAATACGTTCCTTTGGTCTGTTGTCTGTGGGTTTTGTCTGTCTGTTGTCTGTGTTCCTTTAGTCCATCCGTTGCCAATACGTTCCTTTGGTCTGTTGTCTGTGGGTTTTGTCTGTCTGTTGTCTGTGTTCCTTTAGTCCATCCGTTGCCAATACGTTCCTTTGGTCTGTTGTCTGTGGGTTTTGTCTGTCTGTTGTCTGTGTTCCTTTAGTCCATCCGTTGCCAATACGTTCCTTTGGTCTGTTGTCTGTGGGTTTCGTCTGTCTGTTGTCTGTGTTCCTTTAGTCCATCCGTTGCCAATACGTTCCTGTGGTCTGTTGTCTGTGGGTTTTGTCTGTCTGTTGTCTGTGTTCCTTTAGTCCATCCGTTGCCAATACGTTCCTTTGGTCTGTTGTCTGTGGGTTTTGTCTGTCTGTTGTCTGTGTTCCTTTAGTCCATCCGTTGCCAATACGTTCCTTTGGTCTGTTGTCTGTGGGTTTTGTCTGTCTGTTGTCTGTGTTCCTTTAGTCCATCCGTTGCCAATACGTTCCTTTGGTCTGTTGTCTGTGGGTTTCGTCTGTCTGTTGTCTGTGTTCCTTTAGTCCATCCGTTGCCAATACGTTCCTTTGGTCTGTTGTCTGTGGGTTTCGTCTGTCTGTTGTCTGTGTTCCTTTAGTCCATCCGTTGCCAATACGTTCCTTTGGTCTGTTGTCTGTGGGTTTTGTCTGTCTGTTGTCTGTGTTCCTTTAGTCCATCCGTTGCCAATACGTTCCTTTGGTCTGTTGTCTGTGGGTTTTGTCTGTCTGTTGTCTGTGTTCCTTTAGTCCATCCGTT